>NW_005871113.1:758489-858535 GCF_000147115.1 Myotis lucifugus | reverse complement strand
ACACATCTTCTTATCATCTTGACAGCACTCCTGCAAGGAAGGTATTCCAACGATTAAACTGTTTAAACCTCCTAAAAAATGCTGAGTTGGGTACTACACTGTCCCTTGATATGGCTCCAGGATCCCCTGGAATACTGAAATCTGCAGATGCTTAAGTCCCCTCTATACAATGGCATAGTATTTGCATATAACCTAGGCACTTCCTCCCGTGTGCTTTAAATCATCTCTAGGTTACTTATAATACCCAGGACAACGTAAATGCTATATAAATAGTTGTCTTTTATTGTTTAGGGAATAATGACAAGGAAAAAAAAATCTGTACATGTTCACTACAGATGCAACCATCATAGGCCTACCTACACAGGACACATTAACAACAATGTCAGCTTTTCGGGGGAATATTATCTATCCGTGGTTGGTTGAATCCCGGATGCGGAACCCACAGATATGGGGGGCTCACTGTATTCTTATTCCTGTTTACAAATGAGAGACCTAAGGCACAAAGACATTTAGTAATTTGCTTAAGATAATATAGCCAATTAGTAGCAGAACTGGCTCAGAGCCATTGTTCTTGGCCACCTACACTACCTGTGCTACCTGTGCGGAATGATGCTGAATGATGCTGCCTTAAAACCTGTGTGTCCCAACTGAAATGCCAAGTAAAAACTATGTTGGTAGCGCAAATGGGGATGTAGGCACTAGCTTGTGACGAGCCATGGACTTGCCTTTTTTCCTGGTACATAAAGTAAATGGCTGCTAAGTGAGACACTCAACCACATGAACGAGCTTAACATTAAATACGACTTGCCTGTGAGAGCTGGTGCAGGAGTCACTGAGAGAAGTGGAATACGAGTCTGAGGTTGGCCCTGACCGGTTTGGCTCAGTGGATGGAGCGTCGGCCTGCGGACTGAGGGATCCCGGGTTCGATTCCAGTCAGGAGCATGTGCCTTGGTTGCGGGCACGTCCCCGGTGGTGGGTGTGCGGGAGGCAGCTGATCAATGTTTCTCTCTCATCGATGTTTCTAACTCTCTATCCCTCTCCCTTCCTCTCTGTAAAAAAATCAATAAAATATATTTGCAAAAAAAAAAAAGAGTCTGAGGTTGAAGTGATTTTGAAGATCTTTCATCAGTGGTTCTCAACCTTGGCTACACATTAGAATCACCTGGGAATCTTTTTAAAATCCTGATTTCTGGGCCTCATCCTCTGGAAATTCTGTTTCTTCGTTATGGGGTGGGGCCACAACATTAGTAACAAAGAAACAGAATTTCCGGAGGATGAGGCCCAGAAATCAGGATTTTTAAAAAGATTCCCAGGTGATTCTAATGTGCAGCCAAGGTTGAGAACCACTGTCTTACATCTTGATTGACAGGTAGAAAAAGCCCTGGAAACATCATTGGGGGCAATAAATCATCCACATTTCCTAGTCTCTTTCTTGGAATTTGGAGAAGTCAGGCGGACAGCCCAGCATGGAGTCAGTCCACAACACTCACTGAGTACCTTTTCTGTGAAGTACTCTTTCCAGGGTCTTAAAGTCTCTGGTTGTGAACGTAGAGTGCATACTGTCCTTGTTAGCGTTTGCAAGATTGGGTTCTCAAGAAGAAAAGTGTTCTGTGAATGCCACACGCTACCAGAGAATGGGAACAGTGATTTGAAGAATGCCAAAAGCACCACTCCCAAATGCCACCCCAGAATTTTAGGAGTATTTAGATCCGTCATATTAAATAATTCAAGTCACTTAGGGACAACTGCTGCTGTCTAGCCAGTGTCACACAGCTGGTCCCAGCCTCCTGGGACTGACTATATCTGAGCCATGACATCCTAACCAGGACTCCTCCCTTTTTCTAATCCCTGATCCATCCCGGCAAGTAAATAAAGAGAGCTCCAGGTGAGCACACCTATTTACGTAAGTCACAAGGCTGTGTAAACCGATAGGTAACTGGTTAAAGGGCGTCTTATTTCTTGTCACTTTTTACGGGCGTTACACATCCAAAATCTTGTCCGTATTCTTTAAAAACCCTTCTCCTCTTAAATGCTTCCCACTATTGTTTCTCCCCCCAGTACAATAGGCCAAGGTCTCTCCTGTTTAACTCCTATGTCATTTTCGTCACTAAAATAACGTGTGTGGGTTTTAAAATGACGAATGTAAATTTTTCCCAGTGTCCATAAACTGCCAATTAACTGAGAAATTCTGTTATTTCCATTGAAGGGTTAAAATGGGTTCTCTTTTTGAAATGCACTGTGGGAACATATTTTTCTTTCACTTCCAGGGGCTCCACCTGGGATAGGATAAAAGTTCCAATGCTTTTTAGGCTCCAAATGGACTCAATCATTGGCTAGAAACTGAATTTCAGCCAGAAAGAAAAAGGTGCTTATTATTTAGCAAGTTAACAAAGAACATATTTTAAGCTCTCATTATACACTTTTAAAATGCAGAGTTAATTTGAAAACAAACAAATAAGCCAAGGGAGGAAAAATCACCCAGAGAACTCTACACATTAAAAGTCAGTACTGAAGGTCACTGACTATTTTTCTGTTTTCTTTGTTCTTAGTTTTCAAATACTGGGTGATGGGTGTTGACCTTTAACTCGCCGTGTTCTCTGTGCCAGGGCCAAGAACAATCCACAGGTATTATTTATTTAGCTAACTTCATCCTTAAAGCTGCCAAAGCGGATCCAGGATGGCGCCAATAGAGGGTTGCAGGTCCATAAAAAGGATAAAATCAAATATTTTTCAGAAGTGACCTCATGTGTTTTCACAGCCTCCATGTAAGTAGATAAAAGGACGATAGTCCTCCTACTTTCTAGATAAGGAAACTGAAGGAATAAGGAAACAAGTATATCCAACAGTTTTTGAGCATCTGTAACAGGAGAGGCATCGTCCTGAGGTTTTGAACACACATATAAATAAACTGGACGTCAATATCCTCTGAGCAGTCATAATATAGTGGACATGGCTGACTGTGAAAGGCACAATAATAAAACACAGAACACAGTGGAAGAAGAGGGGAGAGGATAACGTATAATGATCAGAAGGTTTGGGGAGGGTCTCAGATGGAACCTGAGACTTCATGGGTGGTGAGGGTTCTACAGACAAAGATGGTGGGGTACGTGAGGGGATAGTAAGAGCAAAGACGGAGAGACTATATAACATAGGAAGTTCATGAGAATCTGGTTATTTATCATGTAGGCTTTGAGAGCAGGGCAGGGTAGCAGGGAGACGAAGTATTCAGAGGGTTTACAGATGTCCTTGAATGCCAACTCTGGTAGCAATGTACAGAAAAGTAGGTTGGCAGGAAAGTAATTCAGGAGGGCATTGCAATGGTTCAGGAAACAGGTAATGGAGCCTGGAACTGACCAGAAGTAGGAGTAGAAAGAAAGATAGTGATAGCAGAAGGAGAACCTATATAATTTGGCAACTGATTGGGCACGAACCATGAAGGAGGGGATGGGTTGAAGATGATTCTGATGCATTAATTTGAACCAGTGAACATCTGACACTTGTCTGTCCCTTGGGCCAGACAAAAGGGAATTTCTACTAGGTAGCTGGAAATGTGTGTCTTGAGATCAGGCAGATATTGACTGAGAAATCAGCTACAGGGAAATGGTTGAATTCATCTGAGTGGAAGAGATCACCATGAAATAGAGTATAAAGAGAAAAAAAAAGAAAGGAAACCTTAACGTACAGGGAAGAGAGACAGTGAAGGAAGAGGAGTCACTGGTGTCCCCTGAATGGTCAGTCTAAGAGGGAGGTGGATGATGCAAGGTGATCGAAATCAAGGAAGAAACATTTCCAGACAGAGAGCTGAATGCTGCAGAGGGGATGAGTAAGCCATTTCCTGTGGTCTTAGCGACGATCACATCCAAGCTCCGAACCGCTGCACCTACCCACTGAATTATCACACAAGAATAACAATGTGGTTTTTCAAAAGGAACCCTAGCCTCACTTTACCCGTGGTTAACCTGGGACAACGTCATCAAAAATAAATGGCAAGTTCCAACCTCCTGCATTAAACTTTGTCTGCAACTCACACCATTCTCCTTACAGTGAGCTTTTTAGATAACTGTTGTTAATCAAGTCTGAGGCCTCAGGTGCTCTCCTTCACCCTCCTGGCATTAGGCAGTGGTTACATGCAGGGGGTTCCAGAGTCATAAGGGTGGTTGGACTCTTAACTAACCCAGCAGTGTGACAAGGGCTTGTTCCCTAACTAACTTCTCTAGCCTGAGTTTTCTCTTGCAAATTGGTTGGGAAGAGTGCATGAGAGAGTGCCAGTAAAACTAGCAGCATACTGGTACTGCTTTCGAAGGCTCAAGTCATTATTGCTGTTAGTATTTTGCAACCTCCCTAAGGACAGAGGATTACTCCAACCAGCACTGTTCCCTAAAGAGTGTGGCACCGAGCGAGGGACACGTGAGCCTCATTCTGCCGGCCTTCAGGGAAACGTCATTCGCGGCAAGAGGGCTAAAGAGCTGGCCAAGGGCCGGGAGGAAGAGCTGGCTCCACCGAGCTAGGACTGGCCACTGGGAGCCACGGAAAGCGGGATCCGAGGAACCGCCCGGGACCCTCGGAGGACTACAAGTCCCAGGGTGCCGCGCGCCTACCCGGAGTGGAAACTCCGCAGGTGGAGTCAGGTTGCGGGACCGCCGGGGAGGAAGCAGTGCACGCTGGGACCGGTAGTCTTCAGGTCGCAAGTTCACGGGTCGGAGGCGGGCCCAAGCGACAGATTCGCTCCTTAGTCCCGCCTTTTGTCCACGTCTCACTTCTCCGGGCCAATGCTGTCTCCTATCCTCGGAGCCAGCCCCTCTCCGCGCCGGTCCCCATTGGTCCTGAGGCTCGACGTCTGGAGCCCTACCCGGAAGTAGCGCCGGGGGAGGTGGTTTCCTAGACTACGACACCGGAAAGCTGGGGGAGGCGCTCAGGCTACAGAGGGCGGAGGGCGGTGGCAGCGGTGGCAGCGCTGGCGCCGGTGACCGGCTCGGCGGCTTCGCGAAACAGCTCGGCGACGGCGGCCGCTCGCTGGACTCCGCATCCCGCCCTCGGCACGGCTCGCAGCCCCCTGGTCACGCGCGTCCGGCAATGTGTCCCACGGCCCGGGCGTAGCCGTCTCGGCGTGCGGGGAAACCGCGGGGCCATGAGCGAAGCGGGACGCGCCCGGGGGCTGGTGGGTCCCCGAACCCCCCAGGCGGAGGCGCCATGAAGCCTGGTGGCGACGACGGCCGCGCTCTGCCTGGTGACGGCCACGCCGTGGGGGACGGCGGGGCCGCGCCCATGATCCAGGGAGGAGAAACAGAAGCTCGGGTAAGGGTGCTTGGCAGGTGGGTGGGTTTCCTCGTGGGGCTGACCCCGGGCCAGGTGCCTGTCATTGCGACCCGGCGTGCAGCGGCCTCTCCGGCCGCGATGGGACGTCTGCGGCCTGGCGGGAGCCCTAGCCGGGTGGACAGGTTCCGGGAAGGTGGGGGCCGCCGCCCGCCTGGTGACCTCCGGGGACCGTCGGGGCGTCGCCGTGGCCGTCGGGGAAAGTGCCGGCTCCGGGAGGCCCGCGCGGTGGGTTCGCGCGGCTGCCGTGTCCGTGGCCCGTGTCGCCGCGCGGGGAGAGTCCTGCGGTGGCTTTTCCTGGAAGATGACATTAGGCGCTGCGCACGAGTGCGCTCCCTCTGGCTGGGGAGACGTGGTCGATCTCCCAGGAGTTAAGGAAATAATGTTTACACCTGTTACGGCGAGAGGGGCCGCTGGTTGGAACGTGAACTTCACCCGTTTCACCATTTCTTGCGCCCCGTTTTCATAAGAGGACGCTCATTCGATGGTGTTTTCAAAAGCCCCAATTAAGGAATACCCGTTCACTTCACTCAGATTCGTTTGATCAGTCTTGAACGTGGCGTAAAATGATCAGGTACTCCTAGAGCATTTAGTTCGGAGTCAGTATTCCTAATACACTTTAGGTCCCACAGATGAATAAGGAACAACAACAACAAAAGCCAAGAACAATAGGAAATGGGCAAAGGGCTTGAAGAGTTAATTTCACGAAGCAAGAGGAGATTCAAATGGTCAGTAAACATGACAAGGAGCTCAACCTCATCAGTGGGAGAGATGCACCTGGAAGCAAGGAGGCAGCTGCTTTTTATCGTTAGGTTAGTAAATGCACAACATATGGAGAGAGCTGAGGTGTGAGGAATGAACCTTGATGGGAGCGACGTTGCTGTCTGTCGCTCCTGGAATTTAAATCGTATGAGCCCCGATTCATTGATCCCACCTCCAGGAATCTATCCCGCAGAAGTAAAAGCTCTGTCAACGTTGAGATAACTGTACAAACGTGTGCATTTTACAAAATTGTTCCTTGAAGTATCCGTACTATGGAATAATATTCAGACATTAAGGAGGAGGTAGATCATGGGAAGGCTATCCAGGATGTATGCTCAAGATTTTTTTTTTAAAAGCAAGTTGTAGAATAATATGTATAGTACCATCCCATGTTGTTGTGTTATTTTTCTAAAGAAAAGAAGTTGTCTAAGCTCAGAAAAACATGGGAAGCTTATTACCTTTTGGGCTTAGAAGGTGAGGTGAAACCATCAGGTTTTATTTTATATACTTTCTTATTGTTTATGTTGTTGCAAGAGTCTTGTATTTTTTTAAAATATGTTTTTATTGATATTTTAGAGAGAGAAAGGAAGGAAGAGAGAGAAACATCCATGGGCTGCTTCCTGCAGGCCCCCTACCGAGGATCGAGCCTACACCCCTGGTGTCCTTTTGGTGAATGGGGAGAAGCTCAACCAACTGAGCCACACTGGCTGGGCAAGAGTCTTGTATTTTTATTTTTAAAATATATTTTTATTAATTTCAGAAAGGAAGGGAAAGGGAGAGAGAGAGATAGAAACATCAGTGATGAGAGAGGACCATTGATCGGCTGCCTCATGTACGCCCCCTACTGGGGATTGAGCCCAGAACCTGGGCATGTGCCCTTGACGGGAATGGAACCCAGGACCCTTCAGTCCGCAGGCAGATGCGCTATCCACTGAGCCAAACTGGCTAGGACAAGAGCCTTGTATTTTTAAATAAAATAGCAATGAAAGAGCGCGATGGGAAAAAAGAGAAAATATCAGCTCTGAAAAAGAAATCACCAGTAAATTAATAAGTACCTTAAATTTTTTCTTTATGAATTGAATGTATCATCAATAACTGTTTTACTGAAAAATCCTACTCTGTCCCAGGCACTTTACATGCTATCTCTATGATCTTCCCTGTTTCTTAAAGAGGTGGGTGTGATTCCCATTTTGCAGATTTGGAAACTGAGACTCAAGGTTGATTTGTTCAAAGTCACTAAGCTACTAGATAGTGGAGGCAGTATTCAAACCCAGGTCTGTATGGGCTCAGAGCCCATGCTCTCTCCACTATCCTGCACTTCCGAAAGACTTAGAAAAAGAAGCTTCAAGCATCTTATTTGACCACCACTCCCCTTTCTCCCTTTTTTATTAAAAACTTCTAATTGAAGAATAGTCATTTTTCACCAACGTTAATTCTTAACTGGAAAAGTCCAACCAATTCACATCAAATTTTGAGAACATTTATGCAAGTAAGTTACAGTAATTAGGCCTGTTGGTTTAGATTTCCTTATTCTAGAGTAAGTGTAGAATAAGAGTCCAGAGCTATAAACCTCAAGTACACAATTACTTGACTGCTTTACCCTCTGGAAATTTTCAGGAAAATGAACTCTTGACTCATGAGGTTTATCTTGACTCATGAGATTTGTTTTGAAGCTCAAATATGATTTATGATAAGCAGAATGCCCTACCTCTTTTCCTCTCCTCCCAAACCAAACTGGTGATAAAGACGAATTGTCCCAAAAGTAAGCAATTACTCAGTCGCTTATAATGTATAGTTTTTGGAATTACTCACCTAGTCTTTCTGGAATAAGATGTTTTTTGCTTTTGTGTTTTAAATGTTGCAGCAGTTGTTAATATCACATTTTCATTAAAAAGAAGTATAAAACAATCTCTGTAGCATATTGGCAGGCAATGTGAATTAACTAGAAAAAGCTGACTTGTAGAAATTATTTTGAAATGAATAGACATAACTTTTAAATTGTGAATTTGATTTCCAACACATTTTAATCCAATTTGTTGAATAGATATAAAACTTTAAAGAAATATTTTTTGTTTAATATAGTAATTATCCTACCATTCTGTATTTAAATGTGACTTTGTTAAGACTTCTATGTTAGAGTAAGAGAGACAGAAAGAGAGAGTTAACTGAACATCAAATATCTCCACTTTGAAGTCTGGGTTGTGGAATTTGCTGATCATGTGCTGTATAAATGTAAGGATTGGAAAAGAATGTGTCCTTGTATGCATTCATAATTCATATTCTTGAAAATTGAATGCTTGCAAAGTTGGATTAATGAATTCAAGCTTGTGTTATCTGTAATACACATGGGTAGGCACTAACATTGACACAGGAATTTCTACTTCTTGGCAATAATCTTATATTAATTTTATTTCAGGGGAAGGAAAAAGAATTCCCATATTCCATTTATTGATATCATTGCTTGACAGGGAAATTTTAACTTCTTATTTATTTGGTTTATTAGCTAATTTGAGAGACCTTATCACCTGCATATAATGAATGTCTAGAAGGATTCTGAGATAACTTGATACATATAAACACAAAGATTTAATGTTTTAGCAAAGTGATAGGATCTTGTTTTTAGTAGTCAGGTGTTTTTAAATGATTAATTTAAAAAGTTGTCAGGACTTACTTTATTCAGTTCACTAGTTTGAATGTACTTGATTTTGCTGGTCATTGGAGCCAGGATCTGGAAATTAGTCCGTTTCTGTCTGCTAGCTTTATTATTACCATTATTTCATCCATCTATGATTACAAATTTTAAACTGGCAATTGCAATATAGCAAGAAGCAAAATAAAATTACACCTAGCCATTTTTTTTAAATTAGGAACTTAGAAATAATATTAAGAGTTAATAAAAGATTACTAAACTATTTTTCCCTTGCTAATTATTGAGATTTTAGCCATAATATTAACTTTCATAGTTTTTCCTGTAGCTCTCAATCCCCCAAACTTGAGAGCATTTAATTGATAGGCTGATTCCTTGGTCCCAACCTTGCAGATTTTAATTTAGTAAATCTGGTGTGGGGATCAGAAATCTCCATTTAACAGTCAATTTGGGGATTTTGAGAAACAGCCCAAACACACAAATCTCTTTTTGAGGATTAGTTTTCTCATTTTAGAGGTGAATATTGTTTATTTGACTTTTGACAGTTTTTTTTTTAAAGGAGCTAAGAGTACACCATAAAATCATCAAATCTATCTTCATGAAAACATGACAAACATATTAATAAATATGTATTAAACTATGCATAATGATTTTATTCAGTTTAAGGGGCGAGGCAGAGGCTTGCTAGAGTATTGTTATTTCATATCAATATATACACCATGCCTCTCTTTTGGTAGACTATATAGTATAAGTAATAGTATTTCTTTTTGGGGTTCTCCAACAATATTCCCCCCTTTCATAATAGATGTTAGATAATTTTGTTAAGAGGTAGTTGTTTTTCAGCAACACATTTCCTTCTCTACATGGCATGTATCATTCATCAGTTTTCTTTGGAAAAATTATAAGATGAATTTTACATGAGTTGTTAGGAAGGAATACTAAAACTTTGGCCCAGCTCTGTGTGGTTCATGAAAGCTTGTCGACTAACACTGGTGTATTTCCTGACTCTACTTATGTCCTCTTCCAAGTAAATGTTTTTTGTTTGTTTTTTATTGGTATATGTTTATGAAGGAACATTTACTTTTTGGAAAACAATAAATAGAATATACTTTTTTCTATTTCTGCTCTTTTAAAATTAGGAATCAAGTACTGGAAATGTTTGATCATGCCTATGGCAACTATATGGTAAGTAGAAAGCTTATTTTTATATACCATTCATGCGAACAAATTACTTTGTGAGCATAGTCATGGGAATTTTGAAACCTGAATTAGTAGCACATTAAAAAAAAAGTTTTTAAAAATAAGTGCAAATGTAAGCTAACAGAGTATTCCTGGTAGTGGTTCTTAGAGAACCAACTTATTGAATTGGTAAGAAGAAGTTGAATTACATTATGAAACTGTATATTTAAACAGTTTCCTTTGATGCTATCAACGATGTTTATTGAGTGCTTTTTATTTTTATTTATTTTTTATTTATTTATTTAAAAAAATATATATTTTATTGATTTTTTTACAGAGAGGAAGGGAGAGAGAGAGTTAGAAACATCGATGAGAGAGAAACATCGATCAGCTGCCTCCTGCACATCTCCTACTGGGGATGTGCCCACAACCCAAGTACATGCCCTTGACCGGAATCGAACCTGGGACCTTTCAGTCCGCAGGCCGACGCTCTATCCACTGAGCCAAACCGGTTTCGGCTATTGAGTGCTTTTTATAGCTATGTATTGTGGACATAAACATGAATAAGATGTTATTTTTGGCCTTAAAGGAAATTATTTTTTAAAATAAATAAATAAATAAATAAATAAATAAATAACCTATTTTCAGTAATACTTGTAGTCTCTGTCCAAATTATGTCCTCATGGTGGGCTTTGATTTGAATATATTTTGCTTTCTGATACACTGACCTATAATGTTTTAAAATGTCTTGGTGCTCACTTGAGATGAAATAGCAGTTTCAGTTTTTCAAGATGAAAAAGTTCTGGCGATCTTTTGCACAACAGAGCAAATTTTAGAGCTCAAAAGAAAATTGTATGTGTAATTTTGTAGAGTTCAATCAAGTTATTCTGAGAATTACTGCTAATGACTTTTTTTTTACACTTTAAAATGTCAGCAGATTTTCTTTTATGATAAGGCCTATAAAAATGTAGTGGGAAAAGTTTGATAGAGAACTAACTTTAGTTCATTCTGCTTTTAAATATTTTTCATTATATATTACTCAGATATCTTCATATAATAATATTATAACATCTAAGTACATATACTTTTTCATTTTTGTATTTTTAAACATTTCATTTTTGTATTTTTAAATATGTATTATATTTGATGATCCTTATTCCCTTTTATATTGTATATTTTTAAGAGTACATACTGAGTTCTTAAATAATTTTAGAATATGTTGATGAAGTTTTGTATACTCATTAAATTCATTTCTTAAGATCTTAGTCATTTCCTTAACTTTTTTCCCAAAATTATTTATTTTAAAAAACAACAACGGTGCTCCTGTTAGAGTGGCACACATAGGGCAGCTTGATTGCTCTACGTGTGAAATTGACATCAAGAGATTTTGGAAGCATAATATTTTGGTATCTGGGTGGCTGGTAATTGTTGGTCCTGGAAACCTGTGTGTCTGTGTGTGTGGGGAGGGGTGGGATCATTTATCCCTGGTTAATTCAGTTTGGGCAAATCATAATTTAACAAATGTAGGCTAATGGTTTTGAGGTGATCAAGTGGATACATGCTACACTCTCAAACCTTAGCCATCTCAAATACATACTTTTGGATCCAAAGTTAAGTAAAAGGCATATAGCTGCATCCATTCAATACATCTCACCATGAAGAGTATCCTCTTATAAAGCACAGTATCTTTAATATCTTGTCACTTATTAGGTAAATAGTAGAAAGTTTTATAAGCATACTTTTCTTATTATAGAATGCACCTAATAAGTGGGTTTGTGACAGAGCAGGTATTGAGGGCAGCTATTGGACCCTAACTGGGTTTCTATTACAACTACCCACCTACAAGATATAAAGGAGAGGAATTACAGCTCCAAAGACTGGGAACTACTGCAATTAACATTCCCCTCCATTTTTCTGGTAGAGGCCCACCCCTCTGCAGTCTGTGCAATACTTGTTTTTAAATGTTCAACTGTTTACAGCATGAGTGATTCTTACAGTGTGTCTGTGTTATGCTCACTCAATTTGAGTTTCGTAACCCAAGATTTAGTCTAGAATTTACACTTCCCCTTTTCAGGTTCTCAACGAACATGAAACAGTCCTAAAATATTAAACAGAGAGCAGGAGCTCTGTGTTTGTTATTTGAAGTCAGTTGAAATTTTTTTCTAGTTTTTACACCCAGAAGCACTATCAGCTTGCTGTAGAGAAAAAAGGAAGGGTTTTGGAGTGAGGTGGGTTTGAGTTCACATCTCATTTCAGCTATTTAATAGCTTGGACCTACACAGATAATTTTAACCCTTCTGAGCAGTGTCTTCCTATGTAAAATGGGGATAATTGCAAAGGGTATATTATAGAGTATAAGATTTTTGAAAACAAGGACCATTTTCTTTAATTTTTAATAAATTCATCTTTTATATGTTCCGTGTCTAGCATGATGCCTGGTATGTAAATGCTTATTACTTTTTTTGTTTTTTGAAAGAACTGACTTGAATTCTTGTGAAGATGCAATGAAATAGTGCTTAATTTTTACATTTGGTTATTGTGATATATCTTTGCCTTTTAAATTCAAATATATTATTCAATAACTTCACTAAAATACACGTTTATGGTGACCTTGGGGGTATATAAGTCTTTATATTTAATTTACTTTATAGTAGTCAGTTGCCTACTGTGCTAAAATATAAAAATGGCTGGCACATGGTGGGCTTTTAATAAATGTTAAAAGCTTTGCATTTTCTACTCGTTCTTTTTAATATTACTCTCCAATCTAGTCTGTAATTAGTAGAGCAGTTCCTTTTTGCTTTCTTGGTTCCCAGGCAAATAGTGGTATTTTCCAAAGACAGGTACTAGAATATGATAAGAGCGAGAACTCTGGAAATGGAGCAGGACAGCCTGACGCGGCTCTGCTACCTACCGGCTGGGCTCTAATCTGCCTGAGGCTGTTTCCTCATCGCTCTGAAATGGTTTGCTTGCCTCACAATGTTGTAAGGATTAAACAAGTTAATACAAGTGCTTAGAACTAGTGTCCGGCAAACAGGAAGCACTGTATAAGTTTACTGCTGCTACCAACTACTGCTGCTACTAAAACTGCTACTGTCATTATTCATTCTCTGCCTGAGATTGAAATTGCCCTCCTAAAATTCCGGCTCTAACTCATAACTTGTTCCCTGGATTTACTTAGAACTTTCTTAGAACATATACATTATTTCCTGTTTAGGCATGTACCTTTTGAGGGTATTTTTTTTTTCCTTTCCTTTTCTGTTAATACTGTTTTTCTGTAACCGTGCTCTGCCAGCTTTAGATAGATTACTACATCTCTGCTATCCCTTGGTGTTACATCCAGGAATTTTCTGATTTTATCAGTTATGGGCATAAATATTAATGTTATACCAGCTATGTTTGACAAATCTATAGCCCCAGTCACACTGTAGTTTATCCACAGCGAATTGCACAGCTGGCTTTCTCTTTTCCCTAAATAACATGAAATTTGATTATTTTGGCAGTTCTTGTGTACCCTTACTTAACCCCAGACTAGAGCCACTTTAGGGCTTCTGTTAGCATGTTTTCATTATTTGTGCTAAGGTCAGTTTGCAGATTAATTTAGATGACACAATGACATGTATTTAGGCCACCAAATGCAGAACCGTTTGGGACCTGTGCTCTGATCTGATCCTTGTCTTCCAGTATTTTTCCTGTCTACTGTAGACAACTCAGTTAAACTGTTATATGTTAAAACTGTACTTTGGTGGCGCTCTAAACATTGCAAGTAGACTCTAAAAGAGTTGGTAAGCACATTTTAATTGGTAGAATCATATCTAATAACTACTTCTATGCTTGATTTTGTGAGAGCACAGTTCAAAGAAACATCATCTTTTTTATAGTTCAAACCAAAAGGAACTGTTTTAGAATGTAACTTCTTTATGGGTTTATGTGTTTTCTTAGATTTTTTTCCTCCTAATGTTAAAAAAATATTTTCATTGTTTTTATTGATTTTAGAGAGAGGAAGGGAGATTGGGAGGAGAGGAGAGAGAGAGAGAGAAATATTGATGTGAAGGAGAAACATTTATTGGCTGCCTCTTGCTCACCTCCTACCAGGGATTGAGGATCGGACCTTGATTGGGAATTGAACCTGTGATCTTTTGGTGCAAGGGACAACATTCAACCAACTGAGTCACATTGGCCAGGGCTCCCTAATTTAAAAACAAAATTTTTTTTATTGTGGTAAAATATACATAATAAAATTTACCATTTTAACGTGTACAGTTTGTGGCATTAAGTACATTTGCATTATGCAACTATCAGTATCTCCAGAATTTTTTCATATTCTCCATTTGAAAATCTGCCTAATGTATCTTTTTGATAGTTTGCTCATCAAAATGAGTAATTCTGTAAATAAGGTAGTCTAGAAGTGGTACTAATGACTTGGAGGAGGTAAGATAAAAATGATCACATTTACAGGGGTGGGCAAAAATAGGTTAATAATACATAATACAATAATTCATAAATAAGTAATAATACAAGAATAAACTTTCACATACAACTCTAAACCTACGTTTGCCCACCCTTGTATGTTTTGCAGATGTTTTCTCCCAGTGTGTACTATTTTTTTGCCTCTTAATTTTTTCAAATAAATCTTTTGTTGAGAGTATTACAGATGTTGCTCTTTTTTTCTCCCCATTGCCCCCCTCAACCTGGTTCCTGCCCCAGGCATTCACCACTCTTATTGTCTGTGTCCATAGATAATACATATATGCATACAAGTTCTTTGGTTAATCTCTTTCTGCCCCTTCTACCCTCTTCCCTCTGAGATTTGTCAGTCTGTTATGAAAGTATTTACCTTGCTTCTGGTTCTATTTTATTCACCAGTTTATTTTGTTCATTAGATTTCTTGCTCATTTATTTTGATTTTTAGATTTAATTTTTGATAGATATGTATTGCCATTTTATTGTTCATATTTTTAATCTTTTCTTCTTCTTCTTCCTCTTAAAGAATACCCTTCAACATTTCATGTAATACTAGTTTGGTGGTGATGAACTCCTTTGGCTTTTTCTTGTTTGTGAAGCTCTTTATCTGACCTTCAGTCCTAAATGATAGCTTTGCTGGATAAAGTAATCTTGGTTGTAGGTCCTTGCTATTCATTACTTTGAATATTTCTTGCCACTCCTTTCTGGCCTGCAAAGTTTCTGTTGAGAATTCAGTATGAGTGCTCCCTTGTAGGTAACTAACTGCTTTTCTCTTGCTGCTTTGTCTTTTGCCCTTGGCATTTTAATTATGATGTGTCTTGCTGTGGGCCTCTTTGAATTCCTCTTGTTTGGAACACTCTGTGCTTCCTGGATTTGTAAGTTTATTTCTTTCACCAGGTAAGGGAAGTTTTCTATCATTATTTCTTCAACTAGGTTTTCAATATCTTGCTCTCTCTCTCCTGCTGGCACCCCCATAATGTAAATGTTGGTATACTTAAAGTTGTCCCAGAGGCTCCTTACATTATCTTCATATTTTTTGATTTTTTTTCTTTTTGCTCTTCTAATTGGGTGTTTTTTGCTTCCTCATATTTCAGATTGTTAATTTGATTCTCAGAATCCTCTACTCTACTGTTGAATCCCTATAAATTATTCTTATTTTATTTTATTTTCTCTTTAACGTTCTTTTTTTATTATTAATTAAATCTTTATTGTTCAGATTATTACATTTGTTCCTCTTTTCCCCCCCATAACTCCACTCCACCCAGTTCCCACCCCACCCTCCTCCCTCATTCCCCACCCACTGTCCTCATCCATAGGTGCACGATTGTTGTCCAGTCTCTTCCCACATCCCCCTCACCCTTTCCCCCCCCAAGAATAGTCAGTCCATTCCCTTTCTATGCCCCTGATTCTATTATAATCACCAGTTCATTCTGTTCATCAGATTATTCACTTGATTCTTAGATTCATTTGTTGATAGATGTGTATTTGTTGTTCATAATTTGTATCTTTACCCTTTTCTTCTTCTTCCTCTTCTTAAAGGATACCTTTCAGCATTTCATATAATACTGGTTTGGTGGTGATGAACTCCTTTAGCTTTTTCTTATCTGTGAGGCTCTTTATCTGACCTTCAATTCTGAATGATAGCTTTGCTGGATAAAGTAATCTTGGTTATAGGTTCTTGGCATTCATCACTTTGAATATTTCTTGCCACTCCCTTCTGGCCTGCAAAGTTTCTGTTGAGAAATCAGCTGACATTCGTATGGGTACTCCCTTGTAGGTAACTGAGTTTCTTTCTGTTGCTGCTTTTAAGAGTCTCTCTTTGTCTTTTGCTCTTGGCATTTTAATTATGATGTGTCTTGGTGTGGTCCTCTTTGGATTTCTTTTGTTTGGGGTTCTCTGCGCTTCCTGGACTTGGAAGTCTATTTCTTTCACCAGGTAGGGGAAGTTTTCTGTCATTATTTCTTCAAATAGGTTTTCAATATCTTGCTCTCTCTCTTTTTCTGGCACCCCTATAATTCGGATGTTGGTGCTCTTGAAGCTGTCCCAGAGGCTCCTTCCGCTATCTTCGTATTTTTGGATTCTTTTTTCATTTTGCTTTTCTGGTTGGGTGTTTTTTGCTTCTTTGTATTTCAAATCGTTGACTTGATTCTTGCAATCCTCTAGTCTGCTGTTGGGAGTCTGTATAATATTCTTTATTTCAGTCAGTGTATGCTTAATTTCTAGTTGGTCCTTTATCACAACCTTGAGGGTCTCATTAGATTTCTTGTAGATCTCATTAAGTTTATCGGCAGTTTCTAGAAAATTCTTGAAAAACCTTAAAAGTGTGGTTTTGAACTCTATATCCAGCAGTTTGCTTTCCTCCATTTCTGTCATTTGTGTCCTTTTTCTTTGTCTCCGCCTTTTTTATGCTTCCCTGTGTTGATATAGTGGTTTTCTGTGCTAAGTGTCCTCTAGGGCCCAGTGGTTCAGCCTCCCCAATTACCTGAGGAGGACACTCTTGGTGCACCCCCTTGTGGTCTTTGTGCACAGTCTTGTTGTAGTTAAGCCTTGATTGTTGTAGGTATCACTGGGAGGATTTGACCTTCAGGCCAATTGGCTGTGAGAATCAGCCGTGTCTGCAGTGGGAGAACTTCTGTGCTGGAGACACCCCTCTGGGGCAAGACTTGCTTCAATGGGGCTTTGGTGCTCACTGAGTCTGCCCTCTGAGTGTGTCCTTTATGATTCCACGGAGCTGCAAACTGGATGGTCCCACTCTGACCTCTGGAAACTGGATGGTCCCACTCTGACCTCTGGGTTTCCTGGCTCCTGGATCTCTAGGGAGGTGCTAATCTAGCCTCCCTGCAGGGCTTGGGTGGGGCTGGTCCCACGGGATCAACAGGGCGGGGCTAGCAGTTATGGCTGCTCTCAGTCTTGCCCTCAGAGGCTCTGCTTCTCAGTGTCCCGGTACTCGCTGCAAGCCCCTTGGAAAGAAAGCTGCCCTCGAGTTCCAACCAATGCCAGACAGTCCCACTTCTTCCGTATGAGTCTGGGTCCCTAGAGACTCGCCCGGAACTGGAGCTCAGAGCCTGAGACTCCCTCCCAATTGAAAACGACAACTGCGCCCTCAGCCGCCAGCCTGCTCCACATGCACCTTCGCACCTTAGTATTTTACTTCCGCACTGCGCCTCCTCTGAGTCTCGTTATGCTTTTCTCTTCCCTTCTAGTTGTAGAATTTCCACTCAGCCAGCCTTCCTGTGGTTCTGGATGATGTCCGTTCCGTCTTTAAGTTGTATTTTTGAATTGGTTGTTCGAGGCAGCAAACTCCGGTGTTTACCTATGCCGCCATCTTGGTTTCTCCCTAAATTATTCTTTTTAAAACAATTTTTTTTTGTTTTTTACTTAGGAGTAGGATATTCTTTTTTAAAAAATATGTTTTTATTGATTTCAGAGAGGAAGAGAGAGGGAGAGAGAGATAGAAACATCAATGATGAGAGAGAATTATTGACTGGCTGCCTCCTGCACACCCCCTACTAAGGATCAAGCCCGCAACCCAGGCAGATGCCCTTGTCTGGAATTGAACCCACGATCCTTCAGTCCGCATACCAACACTCTATCCACTGAGCCAAGTTGGCTAGGGTCCCTGTAAATTATTCTTTATTTCAGTTAGTGTATAATTAATTTCTGACTGCTCCTTTTCCATGTCTGACATTCTCACTAAGACCCTTGAAAATCTCACTAAGTCCCTTGAAGCTTTCATGAAGATCCTTGAGTAGCCTTATAACCGTGTTTTGAACTCTGTATCTAGTAGTTCGCTTGTTTCCATTTCTTTCATTTGTGACATGTTTCTTTGTCTCCCTATTTTGGCTGTTTCCCTGTGATTGTTTCTATTAGGTAGAGATACTATGTCTCCTGGAGTAGGTAGAATGGCCTTGTGTAGTAGGTGTCCTATAGAGCCCAGAGACTCAGCCTCCCTAGTCACCTGAGCTGGGCACTCTAGGTGCACCCCTGTGTGGGCTGTGTGCACAGTCTTCTTGTAGTTGAGCCTTGATTGCTGTTGGCGTCAGTGGGAGGAATTGACTTCCAAGCCAATTGGCTGTGAGGACCAGCTGCGATTACAGTGGGAGAGCTGCTGTGCAGGAGACACCCCTATGGAGCAGGACTTGCTTCAGTGGGACTTTGGTGCTCACTGAGTCTTCCCCTTGAGTGTGTCACAGTGGATGTGTAGAGTTGTAATCTGGTATGGTCTGAAGTTGTCCACCAGGTGCACTGGCTCTATGGTCTGCAGGGAGGTGCAAAGTCAGCCACTGCCTGGGACCACCTGGCAGGAGCTACAGAGACATCTGTAGATGCCTGCTATTTGTATTGGTTTGGAAGTGCCCAGGCAAGGCCCAGCTGTGAAGCAGGACAGGCTGGTGCTAATGCTGTGTCTTGGGCCTTTTATTGATAGGTTTGGGGCACGTTGACACCAGCTGCAGCTTGTTTGAGAGATGTTAGCAAAGTCTAAGCCTGAGCCAGAACAGGGCCTTCATATGGAAAAGCTGCTGCAAATAACTTGGGTGGGACTGCAAATTGGATGGGGTGGGGCCTCAGGGAATATAAGGGCAGAGCAAACCGTGTGGGCCATGCTGATGGAAACTCAGATATGGCTCCCAGTCAGCCCTGCGACAGGGCAGGTCGCAGCACAGGAATAGTGATCCCTGGGAGCACCCCTGTGGGAGAAAGCTGCCCCCGAGTTCCTGCCCCGATGCCAGACAATTCAGTTCCTCCCTGTATGTGTCTGGGTCCTGCAAAACCCACCTGGTGCTGGAGCTCAGGGCTTGAGTCTGAGTAAGTTCGTTTGCTGGCCCTTTAAAAGGAACCCCTGAGTCTCCTGTAGCCTCCGAGACTCTCAGCCACACTCCCCACTGGTTTTTACCACTCGCAGTTACAGGGGTTTCTTCCCAGCTCTGGAACCCTGGACTGGGGGTCTGGTGTGGGGCTGGGATCCCTTGCTCCTCACGGGTGGCCTCTGCAGGGATGATCTCCCTCCCAATTAAATAAATGGCACACGAGGATGTCAGACCAGCCTGTTCTGTGCCTCAGTTCCTCCTACCAGTCTCAATGTGCTTTCTTTACTTCTCTAGCTGTAGTACTTCCATTAAGCCAGCTTTCAGGCGGTTCTGAATGATGGTGGTGCTGTATTTTAGTCGTAATTTTGATGTGCTTGTGGGAGGCAGTGAGTACCGCATTTACCTGTGCCGCCATCTTCTAGCTTTTTCTAATTTTCCTAACAATGTCTTTTGAAGTGCAAATGTTTTAAATTGTAACCAAGTTCAAGTTACCCTTTTTTCTTCTATGGTTCATGTCTTTTATATCCTACCTAAATAATATTTGCCTAGCCCAGGGTCACAAAGATTTTCTTGTTTTCTTCTAGGTGTTTATAACTTTAGCTTGTTTCTTTAGATCTATTACCCATTTTAAGTTAATGTTTATATATGGTGTGAGGTAAAGGTTGGTTTATATGTATAGTTTTTCTATGTGGATATCCAATTGTTACAGCACAGTTTATTGAATAGAATACCCATTTTCCACTGAATTACTTTGGCACCTGTGTAAAATCAGTTAACCTTAAATGCATGGGTCTCTTTCCAGATCCTTTATTTTTTTTCCCCATTGATCTAAATATTTATTTGTACAGCAATTTCACAAATGTCTTGAGTGTGATATTAAGTCTTTTAGCTTTGTTCTTTTTCAAATTTGTTTTAAATATTTTAGGTTCTTTGAATTTCCATGTTAATTTTAGAATTATATTATCAGTTTTACAAAGAAAAAAAGCCTGTTTAGCCATTGACTGAGATTATGTTGACTCTAGATCAGTGGCTCTCAACCTTGGCTGCACATTAGAATCACCTGGGAATCCTTTTAAAATCCTGATTTCTGGGCTTCATCCTCCGGAAATTCTGTTTCTTTGTTACTAATGTTGTGGACCCACCCCATAACAAAGAAACAGAATTTCCGGAGGATGAGGCCCAGAAATCAGGATTTTAAAAAGATTCCCAGGTGATTCTAATGTGCAGCCAAGGTTGAGAACCACTGCTCTAGATCATTTGGGGGGATTGACTTAACAGTTTTCAGTCTTCCAATCCAATATGGTGTCTCTGTCCACTTACTTAGATCTTATTTAATGTCAGTGATGTATTATAGTTTTCATAACATGGGTCTTGCACATCTTGTGCTACATTAATTCATAAATATTTCATATTTTGATGCTGTTGTAAATTGTATTTTTTCAAGTTTTAATTTCCAATATCCATCGATATTATACAGAAATACAAAAACGTTTTTGTCTATCAATCTTATATCCTGCAACCTTGCTTAACTCATGTATTATTTCTAGTAGCTTTTTGAGGTAGATTGCTTAGCATTTTCCACATGGTCAGTCATGTCATCTATAGAGACTTTTCCTTCTTTTCACTCTTTGTACCTTTTATTTCTTCTTATTGCAGTGGCTAAAACTTTTCACATTATGTTGAAAGGCGTTGTGAGATCCTTGCCTTGTTCCTAATCTTAGGGATAAAACAGCTTCCTTTACTGTTAAGTGTGATGTTAGCTTTTGGTTTTCACAGATGCCTTATATTAGATTAAGTTCCTTTCTAGTTTGCTGAAAATTTGCATCATTACAGGGTATTGAATTTTCTCAAGTGCGTTTTCTATATCTATTGAGATAATCTTCCTAAAAAATCTGTTAGTAGTAGGACTTTCATTGTAACATTATTATATATTGTCATTTATTTCATATAACATTTCATGAGGTCGATATATCATTGATCAAATTCAAATAAATGCAATCCTAAACGCTTGAAAAATGGTTTGCTAAGTGAATATAAATAGTGAACAGAAGGGAATAGGAAAATTTAACCTAGAAATGAAGAGAGAATTTGAAAAACTACAGATTATACAAATTCATTAATTAACATATTCTATCAGTACATTATAGATGGTTTAATAAATATCATTAGTTTTTATTTTAGGAAGGAATATCTTCCTCAAGGAGGGAGGTTGTTAAGGATCTATAATAAAATATTTAGAAATGAATAAAACATTTTAAAATGTACATAATTTTATTGGAAATTAAATAGATTGGATATTTTCAGTAACTCATTTTTATAAATAACACTTTTGTTTTATTACTGTTTTTAGTAGAATCAAGTCTCTTTCTTTTGCCTAATTCTTGGGATTGGTTTTATGAAAAGTTAGTTTTTGATGTTGCTTTGACTTGAGTGTTTTCAGACAGAGTTGTATCACTTCAAAGCTCTAGTAAGTTTAGAATCTCATGTGGAGAGTCTAATATGTTTTGTTTTGTTTTCCCTCTTGTTTTTAGTTAGGCACACGTACTATTTAGTTTATACTGAACTGTTTTATCCCCTGAGCTTTGTTTCTCAGTGATCACTATTAAATGATTGTCATGGCTCTGAGTCGTAGCAATGTGAATTACATATCCTTAGTTCTGGCAATACATTGTGAAGAGAAAGTATTACTGTACTGCAAGTAGCCAGGATGTTTGTTTGCCACGTATGCATTATTCTGGATTTATGCAAACCAACTGTAGTTTGCTTTGTGGTTAACCTGAAGAAAAGGCTGTGGTTTTGTTTTTATCCTTAATCTTGAAACAGGAGGACATGAAGTATTTTTACACCTGGTTCAAAACTCCCTTATTTGATTATTCTGGTTTGCAATTGCTATTAATATTTTTCTTATCTGGCTAAGCTTAGGGTTTGAGTTTCATACTCAATTTCAGACATCAGTGTTTGTGTGTGTGTATGTGTGTTGCAAAACTCTAAAAATAGCAGTATGAAGCTTTCTAAGTAACTCTTGATCTTAAAGGAACTTTTAAAAATCAAATTAATATTTGAATGATATCTTTTGAAATACATCAGCAAAATTTAAAAATACTATTTTTTTTTAGTTTTAAGTGTTTTTATATGTGTTGATATGAAACTGTAAAGCAATAAAAATAGTGTGCCTTCTGGGAAATTACAATTCTATTGGAATTAACACTGAAAAAGTAGTTAGGAACTTGTCATGTAAAAGACACATTACAATAACTAGGAATTTATACTAAAAATTACATATAATATTAAAATTACAAAATATCCAATTCAGAATTTAGTAGCTGCACATGACGTGTAATTATATCAAAACATTTGTTGCACTTTTTAAAAATATCTAAAGGACTGCAGTCTTCAATGCTTTTTTGTATTCTCTAGCCTACTTTATTTGGGGCAGGATGGGAAGGTCTTTCCCTTTCTGTTGACCATGTATTTAGTGTTCCTGACCTCTATTTTATTTTTCTGCTGCTAATGTGCTGTGAGTTTGGAATTACGTAATTGGATTTAGGATAGAGTTGGACTTGGAATCAGGAATATTGTTGCTGAACTTCAAAAATTAAAAATCATATGGGCATACAAGTATAGGAGGAACAAGAAAGTATAAATTGATGTCTTCAGTTTGATAGTAGCTATCAAAAATTAAATATCCATACCTTTGACTCATCGGGTCTACTTCTAGGGATTTAATCCATAGCAATACAAACATGTGTACAAAAGATATATTGCATATAGATGTTTATTAAAGCTCTAGAGGCCCAGTGCACGGATACATGCACCAGTGGGGGTCCCTTGGCCTGGCCTGTGGGGATCAGGCCGAAACCGGCTCTCCGACATCCCCCGAGGGGTCCTGGATTGCGAGAGGGCACAGGCCAGGCTGAGGGACCCCACTGGTATATGATCGGGGCTGGGGAGGGACTGAAGGAGGGCTCCAGGCGTGTCTGGCCCATCTTGCTCAGTCCCAGGCGGGGCTGCCTGATCGGGGCTGCCTGATCGGGACTGGCCCGCCAGGGAGGGACCATGGGAGGTTGGCTGGCCGGGGGTGGGGGTGGGGGGGGGGTGGGGGGGGGAAACCGCAGTAGGACTCCAGAATGTGTCCAGCCCATCTCGCCCAGTCCCAATTGACTGGACCCCAGCAGCAAGCTAACCTACCCGTCGGAGCATCTGCCCCCTGGTGGTCAGTGCGCATCATAGCAATTGGTCGAACGAACAGTCAGACACTTAGCACATTAGGCTTTTATTATATAGGATTGTTGATGTAGTGAATAATTGAGTTCAACCTATATGTTATTAATAGAGGAATAAGTAAATTTGAACATGTTTGTACTCTGGAATACTGTGAGGAGAGGGTACTATGAAGTGTGGAAGCTCTGGAGTCAAGTTGTCAGGTTTGAATTCTGAATCTATCATTTGCCAGATGCATGACATAGGGCCTTAGTTTTCTCATCTATAGAATGGAGGTAATTGAATCTATTTGTGTGACTATTAAACCAAATTGTATAGATCAGTGCGTAAAATATAAGTGCTCCATAACATTAGTCTATGTTAATGTATGACTTTGCAGTTAATAAAATGAATAAAAAACATTTATAAAATTCTAGCATGGAAAATCCCCACCATAATTTAAGTAAACATATTTTAGAGCAATGTGTTCGTATGATATGAGCACCTATTTGTAAATAAAAATTTTTAATGATGTATGTTCATATATCTTAATATATGTAGATAAATCTGGAAGGATAAACTCCCATCTTAACAGTAGTTACCTCTTTTGAGTGAAGTTGGGTGGAGGGGAAGCAGATTATCATGTTTTTAAAGAAATGTTTTATTTTTTAAAGCATGTATTACATTTATAACTACATTTTAGAAAAAGATTCCATAGACTGTAAGAATGGTAGCATTTTTTGACTAGTCTTTATTTTACTTAAAAAACAAAAGAAAACAAAACTGAAAAGGTTTTGTTCTCTAAATGATGTGTCTCACTAGTGACTCATTCAGATTTTCCTTGTAGGAACATGCTTACCCCGCTGATGAACTCATGCCTTTAACCTGCAGAGGTCGAATTAGAGGCGAGGAGCCAAGTCGGGGTGATGTTGATGATGCCTTGGGAAAGTGAGTATTAATACAGGGATGGCAGGCATCTCAACGTTCCTAAGTCTGAGACTTCTTGCAGTGGTTCTCAACCTTCCTAATGCCGCGACCCTTTAATACAGTTCCTCATGATGTGGTGACCCCCAACCATAAAATTATTTTCGTTGCTACTTCATAACTGTAATTTTGCTACTGTTATGAATCGTAATGTAAATATCTGATATGCAGGTTGTATTTAGGCGACCCCTGTGAAAGGATCATTCGACCCCCAAAGGGGTCGCGACCCACAGGTTGAGAACCGCTGTCTTAGAGGCAATGTACAGTTGTGTTTCTGGGGATCGCTTGAATTTCAGTGACTGCTTTAAGTGTTACATTAAGTTTCTTTCTTCCCTCTGTTGTCTTTTGTAAAAAAATCAATTTGTCTCTTAATTTAGTGAAAAGTTGAGTTGTTTAAGAAGGATGTCACTTTTAACGTATATAAAGTCATTGACATAAGGTGTTGATGCTTTAATATTTTTATTTGCATTAAAAAGAGCTAGTGAATATTTCTATTCATTTTGAAGGATGTGGAGCTGAAAATAAATATAATGTTAAGGCTTTTACAGTTCTTCCAGTGCCTTATAGGTTAAATTGTACTACAGATGCATGGGGTACTAGTTAATAGAAACTGCCAGTCAGTAGGATATAGATCCATCTGCTTATACATTCATGGCTAAAATAATCAGAATTCTAATGTTTTGTATCTCATTATACTTGTTTCTTAGATTTTCCCTGACACTGATTGATTCTTTGGACACTCTTGTGGTAGGTTTGATTTTTCTTGAATTTACTTATGTTATAAATTTCATAATATGCACACAGTAAGTCTGAAATAGAAGCCTTTAGAATTCCATATGTATTGATCTTTGCTTCTAAATAAATCTTTTACACTATTGAGTTACTAATGTCACATGAATGTCAGATGAAATTCTGTGAAATCATGAAGATACTCAGATAATTTATAGGTATGTCAGCTTATATGATGACACCTTCTTAGGAAGGTTGTTGCTGCAGAATTTACGTGGATTTTGAGAATGAGAAGGGAAAGCAGTCAATTTAAAATCAGGTTTTATATTATATTTTACTCAGTCCTTACCCTGAATTTTACTTTTACCTGAATTTCAATCAGGTCTTCTTACGGAATATTTCATGTCTAAGTTAGAATTTTTAGTGAGAGTATCAAATCAAGTAAAACATTACAAAATATTATCAAATGAAAAGATTAAACAGTCAAGCAAAGGAAAACTGCTTTAAAAATTTTATGTATTGATTTGAGAGAGAGAGAGAGAGAGAAACATTGATTTATTTGTGCATTCACTGGTTGATTCTTGTGTGTGCCCTGACTAAGGATCGAACCTGCAACCTTGGCATATGAGGATGATCTAACCAACTGAGCTACCTAGCCAGGATCAGAAAACTACTTTTAATGGATCTAGGATCTAACTAACATCTAATTGTGCCATCTTAATTTAGACTGAAAAATCAGTGCAACCTGTGTAGTGACAGTGACCCCTTCATGGAACTCATTGCAAGAATCCATGGAGTTCGTAGCTTAGCCAGGATTCTAGACCCTTGTGGTGGTAGTAATAATAATAATAATATTAAGCACTTAAGTCAGACACTCTACTAGAAGTACTTCACATACATTGCTTCGTTTAAGGAAACAATCCTATGAGAGTAGGTATTCCCTCTTTTTGTAAATGTAGGAACTAACTCAGAGATGGAAGTTACTGTGATTAGATAGGTAATGAGAAGGAACCAAAATTCAAATCAGAGCTTGCTCTTAACCTCATGTTGTAGTGCCTCCTTAGTTCAGGGTTGGGGCATCCATGTGGTGAAGGTGGCAGGTGGTGTATGGTTTAGGGTCAGTGGATCATCCCCTGAAGGATGTGCTTTCTTTCAGGAAGCAACTTCTAAAATGATGTTTAGTGCATAGGATGGTTTTTTTGTTTAGACTTGGAAACCACATCCCTGTGGAGCTCACCTCAGGTAGCTGTAGGTCATGGATTATATATATTAAGAAACCAGTTAACAGTTCTGATGATGATTGATTAAAGTCCTAATAATATTTCAGTGTCTTAAAAAGAAGTTTATAAAGAGTCCTTATAATATAGTTAAGCACTTGTTTGTTTTCATTTTAGATATCACATTTTTATTATATGTTTAAGGGAAATATTTTGTATGTGTTGCTTTTTAGAGTCATAAGATGTTAATTTGCTTTTAGTAGCTCATTCTGAGGATATTTTTCTTTGACTTTGTAGTAAATAACGATTTTTCTATTTTTCTAGGTATTAAATAAAACTAAAGAATTTGAAGATGCAGTGAAAAAAGTTTTAAGAGATGTTAATTTAGATAATGATGTAGTTGTATCAGTCTTTGAAACAAACATCAGAGTTCTCGGGTAAGTATGTAAGACACTAAAGCTATAATTTTAATAACAGAAAAGCTTAAGGTATACTATTTATTTCTTAATGGTAGTAAAGCAAGACATTTCTTATGCCTAAAAGATAAAAGTTGGGGTATTATGAAACAGGCTGTGAGAGGACTGTGAATTGAATCAGGCTTAGATAGCAGCAGGTTTTGGAAATAGTTGTAGACTCAGTATATGTCCCTGTATAGTGTTTAAAAGACTCGGTTGAATGTTTGCCTGTTAGCTACATCACAGGTTTTTCACTAGCAATATAGTTTGCTAACCTTTGCCAGCACTTCTTCAAGCCAAATGAAACTAAATTTATAGGATTACCTTTCAACTACACAATTTGAAATACTCTTGGAACATTTAAAAATATGAATTATAATATTCAGATTTCAACACTATTAATTTCTATATTTAATGATTACTTTCGTGTTGAACTCATTTTCTTTTGTCAAAGTAAGTCTGTTCAATTAAATTTAAGAAATTTTTAAAAGTTAAAAACAAGTTAAGAAATAGTTATGTAGCTTTTCTGACTTTATTCATCCACTGAGCCAAACCGGTTTCGGCTGTTTTTAATTTTTTAATGTTATACTTAAGAGAGGTAAAGATTTCATAATGAAATAATTAAATTAGTTAAATTAAAATTTTGTTAAAATTAAATTTGTCAAGCTTGTTAAAATAAGTGACTTCTTGATGTTCTTTAAGAAAATTTTAGACTTTTAAGAATGCCAAACACTTTACAACAGGTAGAATATCTGAATTTTTTTAATACTGGCTTCATAATTATAAAGGTTTGCCATAAATGAGTAGCTAGAGTTAGGTAAGAAATTAAATTCTTCTGTGGTCTTTCCTTATGTGTGCAAAATTGTTGATAACAAGACACCCACATCTTTTTTTTTTTTAATATATTTTTATTGATTTCAGAGAGGAAGGGAGAGAGAAACATCAGTGGTGAGAAAGAGAATGATTGATTGGCTGCCTCCTGCACGCTCCCTACTGGGGATCGAACCCGCAACCCAGGCACGTGCCCTTGCCCGAAATGAAACTCTGGACCCTTCAGTCCACAGGCCAACTCTCTATCCACTGAGCCAAACTGGCGAGGGCAACACCTATATCTTTGTAGGTGTTGACGTTCGCGTACCTGTAAGATGTGGATTATGTTTCACCTTTGTGATTGCAGGGGTCTTTTGGGTGGACACTCCTTGGCAATCATGCTGAAAGAAAAGGGCGAGTACATGCAGTGGTACAATGATGAACTTCTGCAAA
Source organism: Myotis lucifugus (assembly GCF_000147115.1). Classification (NCBI taxonomy): domain Eukaryota; kingdom Metazoa; phylum Chordata; class Mammalia; order Chiroptera; family Vespertilionidae; genus Myotis; species Myotis lucifugus. The sequence goes on along the minus strand of NW_005871113.1, from coordinate 830,517 downwards.
TGGCAAAGCAATTGGGTTACAAGCTTTTACCAGCTTTCAATACTACCAGTGGCCTTCCTTATCCAAGAGTAAGTAATTTTGAAAAATATATACTTTATATTTTTTTGTATATAAAGTCTTTATATACTGCCTTGGCTATTTAAAACAACAACAGTGAATTTTTGTGATTGGAGCCATTGTTCCTCTCCTGCTTGAGACTGGAGACAAGTGCTTTATAGCGAAATAAATTTATATTGACATTTCAGTTAATTTGGATTTGAGTGGTGTGAGAATTTAGATGATTTTAAACCTTTTATGTGTCACTGCATAACAGATTAGATTATGCTGCAGAGGGGAAAAACATGCCAGACTCAAATTTGGGTACAGAATGGGTGGTGCAGAAGATGCAGTCGAAGCAGTGAGAGTAGGTGTTAACTGTCCAGAGGAGAGGTTAGAGAGAGAAGGGGAATAGGGAGCAAGTGGAGCGGTGAGGAGGGGAGTGTGCAGGGACGGAGGGAGAAGAAGTACAGAGTAGTGTATGGCATCAGAAAATCTTAAGTAGAAAGCTCCAAAAGGAGATGTTCTAGAAAACATTAGAACTATGTGCAAAGAGAGCCTTGAAGATGTAACGTGGTAGAATAAAGGGGAAAGAAGGGTTCAGTCGATGAAAGTATAGGACCATTCATTTTGAGATTTCTTCTCTGTTGGTTAGAGTCATTTGGTGGCAGAGTCATTTGAAGGAGTTTTAGGCCCCCTCCCCACCCCCACCCCCCACCAAGCAAAAAGGTTATATTTAAAGCAAAGGGTTAGAAGCCTTCAAAGATAGAAAAAAACTCTCTTCTCTGATTTATTTCATTCTTTATTAACACCATTACTCTCTCCCTCTTACCAAATCAGACACCTCAGCCATTACCAAGCTCTGTTCAGTTTTTTCTTATTGCTACTACTCTAGTTGAAACCAATATCATCTTATTGTGAAGCTATTGTAAATGCCTGTCTTACTATTTTCTCTCTGGTTTATTCTTTAGAGACTTAAAAAATGAATCTTACTAAAACATTTTTATTAAATTATCCTCAGAAGTTTTGACTCTCTCTGTTGTACTACATGTCTTAACTTTCAGAATTCCTTATGGTGTGGCAATAAACTTCCTTTCTGATGGTCTCTCGTACCCTGAACCTCAGCGAAATGAGTACTTCATTTCAAAACAATCTATTAGTGTCCCCCAAACCACCTGGGGTTTTACTTATTATTTTTTTCATTGCCATGCCGTTAAGCCTGCATCTATATAATCTGGAATAACCCCTTTACCAATATAAATCAAATAAAACTCATTTCCTCCATCAAGAAGTCTCTGACTAGAGATACAGCATGATATAGGGCAGTGCTTCTCAAATTAGAGATCACAGCCCATTGATTTTACCCACCCATATAGTGGATTGTAACCAACACTTTTTTTCCCCTTGAAACAAACTTACATTAAATCTCTTATTTAAATTTCTAGTTTTTGATATTTTAAATAGCTTTTCTTTATACATATCTTTATACTTATTTCTTCCTTAGGATAAATTACTAGAATAGGAAATAATAAGCCACAGAAATAGAGATTGCTTTTTAAGATTTTGGGAACTTATTGTCAATTGTTCTTCAGAAAGTTTCCACTTTTGTAGTTCCTCAGTGTTGTATAAAAGTATATGTGTTACTGTACTGTTGCCCTTAGTGTATATTATCATTCTTTTCTCAATCTAATGAGAAAAAATTGGAATCATCATTTTTTGCAGTACTGAAGCCAACATAGCGACCCACTCACCGTGTCTCACCTACATTTCACTTTTGTTGTCTTTGTTGATGTTGCCTGTCTCCTTGCTCAGATAGTCTTAGAGTCTTTTGATTGGCATTGTTAAGGTAATAGGCATCCCCACTGATTGGTTTCTGCAGTTAAGTAGAAATATACATTTATTTGAGCTTCTCTTTATAAGAGGCTGAAAAATAACTGATTTGGGAACATACTCATGATGTTTTATATTTGATTTTTTGTTTTTATGCTAAATCGTTGGCATTTACTTTCTTTTTGGTTATTTATTTGGACTACAGTAAAACATTCTATTTTTAATCAATATCTGGTCAGTTTAGTTCTGGTTAATCCAGGTTTATACTGTAGTATCATAAAAAGACAGTATGGCTGTTTTTGAATTATAAAAAAGTACTCCTTTGAGAAAAAAGTTTTGTACTATTTGTTAGTCTATTAGCAAAGCTGTACTCAATATTTCAAAACTTTTAAAACCTGAAAACAAAATTTTAAGTTCCTTTTAAATATATACCATGATTTAATCAGTGTATATAAAGAAATGAAGAACTATTTAATATGGTACTGGTTTTTCAGAAATTCTCAAGTAAACCTAATTTCTAGGGTTGGTCTAGTTCCCTATTCTTATATTAATTAGTTAAAATGTCCTGAAAACAAAATTGTTACAGAACTTATTTTCTCTGTGTAATTCTTACAATGATAGTGAGTTTCAATATCGTTGAGGAAGGAACTAAATGAAAACTTATTAACTCCATGAATATACTTCCCTAGATGTTAATTGGAAAGTCACAAAGATCAACAGATGGAATTTCAATGTTTAGTTGTTTTGTGAATTATTTTCATATTTTGATAAGTCTCGATTGAAAAATTTTATCTTATCTAGGAATCACTATCTTTTGATAATTGCTAATAATCACCTTCTGACTTTATTTAGATTAATTTAAAGTTTGGTATCAGAAAACCAGAAGCTCGGACAGGAACTGAGACCGATACCTGTACAGCATGTGCAGGTACCTTGATCCTTGAGTTTGCTGCTTTAAGTCGATTCACAGGAGCAACAATATTTGAGGTTTGCTTTTCATAGTCTTTGATCTCCTGGGTATTGGGCATAACTAATTTTATATCTTTTTTTCATTGGTCAGCTATTAGGATTATCAATCAAAGGATTACTGTTATTTTAGTGTACTTTTGTCTAAATTTTATCACAGTCTGTCAGAAAATATAGAAGTCATTGTGAGGTAAATGTGTTAAATACAATTTTTCAAATGAACACTAGTTGATTTATTGACTCTTCTCTCACAAAGTTACATGCTATTTAAAAAGTGGATCTGAAATGCTTGTTTGTTTCAAAGATGGTATACAAACTTGTCTCCTCCAATTTTCTAAATAAGAGTCTAAGGAGATTTTCACTTGGAATTTAAATGACAGAAATTATTTTATCAAATGCATTTAATTATGCCAGAAATTAGTACACTTTAATAATACATGTGTATGAATGTGAACTTGTACTGCAAGTGTAAATGAACCTGGATGGTTTTAAAGTAAGATCACTGCCACTAAATAGCATTTTTAGAGCCATTATTTTTAACTAGATTTGATTGGCTGAAAAAAAGCCAAAATTTGGCTTGTAAGGAAATTTAACATATATTATTAATTGTTATCTTGGGAATTTTAGTTAATCCTTAAAGTATGCTATGAGTCTTTGATTTTTGTTTCTTTGTTTCCTGTTTTCCAGAGACATGAAGTTATTCAAGTATGCTTTTCCTCTTTTTAATTACAGGAATATGCAAGAAAAGCTCTTGATTTTCTCTGGGAAAAAAGACAGCGAAGTAGTAATTTAGTAGGTGTGACCATAAATATCCATACAGGAGATTGGGTGCGAAAAGGTATGTAAGTTGGCTTTTTCAAATCAAGCTTCTACATCAGTGTTTCCCAACGTGGGGTACAACCCCACAGGGGAGCAATTTGATTTTTAAGGGGGGGAAATTCGAGAATGAGTTATTAACAGTGAAGTTTTTGCATTTCTTATGGTTCTAGGGGCCTCATACTAGTATACAGTATATCAGAGGTCCTCAAACTTTTTAAACAGGGGGCCAGTTCACTGTCCCTCAGACATTCCACACATGCGCACTGCGGGCCCGGGACGAGTCGGCTGCTAAGCAGGACAGGCAGCGGTGGCAAAAACACCCGGCGGGCCAGATAAATGTTTTCGGCGGGCCACATGTGGCCAGCGGGCCATAGTTTGAGGACCCCTGCAGTATATAAATATATATTGTGACATATTTATGCATTTCAGTTCTCTATTATGTTTTGAAACTTGATTTGCTATTTTTTCATCTCACTTTATATTATTATTAGTAGCCCTGCGCACGAATCTGTGCGCCAGTAGCTCGCCAGTAGCTTGCTGCCGCCCTCCAGTAGCTCTCCACCTGCTGCCCCACCCTCCTGTAGCTTCTCCTGCCTCCCGTCTCCCCCACTACCCCCCTCATAGTTTGCTGCCCTGCCCCCTTCTGTAGCTCTCTGCCGCCCACTTGTAGCTTGCTGCCCCACCTTCCTGCTGATCTGTGATCCCGTCCTTACGTGGTCGGTCGTTATGCTTCACGGCGTAATGACCATTTGCATATTATATCTTTATTATATAGGATCTTTTTAACAATTTCTTAGTTATTTCTTCCTCAGTACTTCAACTGTCCTTTTGTTCTTTTCTTTTTCTCTGTCATGGATGCCGTGTTCTTTGGAAGCTTGTTTAGACCAAATTAATGGCCTTTTAGGCTTCCTCCATGTGAATAGGAGTTCACTTTTTGAATAATAAAAATTATATGTCACAGAGGGGGCATCAGGATTTTAGAGATGCTTAGGTGGGGCATGGCCAAAAAAAGGTTGGGAACCCACTGCTCAGCATCCTTAGAATGGTTTGGAAATAAAGGATTTTCATTTGTTAAAATAATTTTTGGGACAGTATAAAGCAGTGTTTCTCACAAGAATCCTGAAATTATCACTAATTAGCCTGATTGTTTTCTTTGGTGTGCCAAATAATAGCACACTTTTTCTAGGTGATTTAGTGTTCTATTTCATACCTTAATGGATTTAGCATTAAAGATAGAGGGTGTAGTTGAAACAGTAGAACTAATTTGAGAACCTCAGCCATCAGAATACCTTAGCCAGCTCACATGAAGGTATAGTTAAGTGGAAATCTGTATTTAACAATGTTCTTAATAATTCTTATTAAAATTATTTTGAATTATGAGACAAAGCATATAACAATGTTATATGAAGAAACAGGATATAGGATTGTATAAAGAATATGATTTTATCTTGATAAAATAAGCATAGATGAATGGAAATATATTAGAATACTAGTGACCTGACCTGGGACCCCGCCTGCACCTCGGGACTGCCCCGAGTCCCAGAGTCCTGCCGGCTGCTGTCCCCAATGCACCTCCTGGTCAAGTCCCCACCCACCCGCGTGCGCCTCACTGCTCACCCAGCCCCGCCCATGCTGTGCATGCAGCCTCCTGCTGATGGGGTGTGAGGGCATCACAACCATTTGCATATTAGCCTTTTATTATATAGGATTCCTAATGAGGTTATCTTTACATATTTTTCTATTTCCCAAAAGGCTTATGTTGTTACATCTAAAATAAAAAATAACTGCCTATAATTAAATAAATTAAAAATAGAATTACTAATTTGAATATATTAAAATTTTGACTCTATTCAGTATTGTATATAATTTTTCTAAGTTTTATCTAAATGGTTTCTGAAACTAATCTAAATCCTGGCTTTAGAATTCTGCAATTTCTTTTTATTCTTTTACTTGTGTTGGAACTCAGGTGCAAATTAATCATTAATTAATTTTAAATTAGTTTTAATTGTTGACTTATCACACTCTCATCATTGGTCCATGCATGACCTATTTTATTTAGTCATTTTTAATATGTAACAAGCACCCACAAATGGATCATACATTACAAAAGCAACTTACTTGACAACCCATTATTTCTGCATATGATCCTTGACTCTGCCTACCTCTGGAGTATATTTGGACTTATTTATATCATCTTTATTATTTCAGTGTGTCCCACCTTTTCTGTTTCTCTTTAATTCTTTTTTGTTAATTGAACCCTATAATTGCCTCCTAGTAAGACGTGAACTTTAGTATGCTCTCCTATCCCTTTGTCTCCCCACAACTCCACTCCGTAATCCCTCTTTATGTCAATATCATATAGATAATGCATTCTTATTATGAATACCTTTTCTCTTTTTTTCTTTGGTCTTAACTCCCTCTTTCTTTAACGATAAACTTTATTAAGATATTCGGTCACTTGTATTTTGGTCTTTTTTTTTTTAATCCTCACCCGAGGATATTTTTTCCATTGACTTTTAGGGAGAGTGGAAGAGAGAGGGAAAGACAGAGAGAAACATTGATGTGAGAAAAACACATCGATTGGTTGCCTCCTGCTTGAACCCCAACCAGGCCCCGGGCTGAGGAGGAGCCTGCAACCAAGGTACATGCTCTTGACTGGAATTAAACCCTGGACCCTTTGGTCCACAGGCCTGTGCTCTATCCACTGAGCCAAACTGGCTAAGGTTGGTCACTTGTACTTTGTATATCACTTGCAATATCTCTTAGATTTGTCTCTTTTTTTTTTTTCTGGTATTTATCCCAAACAGTTTTTAGTAGCTTTAAATAACTTCTGAGGCCTTATATGCCTAACAGTAATTTTATTATGCTTTCACATTTGAGTGATAGTTGAGCTGGATATAATTTTCTGTTTAAGTTCTTTTCTTTCAAAGAAGTCTTTGAAAATACAACTCTATTGTCTTCTTATATCCTGTTAACAATCTGATATTCTGATTTTTATGCCCTTGTATATGATCTATTCTTTCTCTCTGAAAGAGGAAGAGTATCAAAGCCAAAGAGAAATTTCTAAAAATGTTGTTATAATTTTAGATGTAGAATTTTCTCATTTTGGTATTCTGTGGACCCTTTCTATTTAAAAATCTTTAAGTTTTTAATTTATGAAAAATTGATGCTTATTTTTTAGATACTTAATCTTTTCATTTTTACTTATCTCTTTTTGTAGTTCCTATTATCAAAATCACTTCTGTTTGTATCCTCCACATATCTTAGCATATGTGTATATGTATATATATATTTTTTGTTTTTGTTTTTTGTTTTTTTGGTGCCCTTGACCGGAATTGAACCTGGGACCCTTCAGTCCACAGGCCGATGTTCTATCCACTGAGCCAAACCAATCAGGGCTATATGTATATTTTTTATGTTTCTCAGTTTTATGTCCCATCTATTATGTTATTTTAACTGTTATATATGTATTTTAAAGTGTCTCTTTTTAAAAATATATTTTTTTATTGATTTCAGAGAGGAAGGGAGAGGGAGATAGAGATAGAAACATTAATGATGAGAGAGAATCATTGATTGGCTGCCTGCTTAATGCCCTCTATTGGGGATCGAGCCTGCAACCCCGGCATGTGAACTCACCGGGAATTGAACCATGACCTCCTGGTTCATAGGTCAATACTCAACCACTGAGCAACACCAACCAGGCAACTGTTATATATTTTATTTCATGTATTTCTGCTCAGTTAAAATTTTTTTCTTATTTTGTATTGTTAATATCTTCCCTATCACTTTTAGATGTTTATTAGGCTAATTTAAATTTTTTGGTTTGCTATTCTATTAATTATTTTTCTGACATACTCTTATTCCAGTATTCTCTTGTTCTTTTTAAAGTCATGCTTCTTAAATGTTTTGGACCTATAAGTTCCTATTTCCTTGTCACCTACTTTGAGGCAAGATCTAATCCTAATTTCTATCTAGCTCAGTGGTCTTAGGCTTGAATTCTAAGAAGTTTTTAGAAATACCAATACCTGGAACCCTAGAGATTCTGATTCAGTTGCCCTGGAGTGTGCCCTGGGTATAGGGATTTCTATAAATTATAATTTATAGAATTATTTAGATAATTCATTAGCCTTAGGAGTTTGGAGGGGAAAGGTGGGGAAGAGAATGTTTAAAGTTATTTTCTGCCTCATTTGTCCAGCTCCTTCTGCAGGGCTTCTGTGCTGCCCTGGTTTTTACCCCTGAGGATACCTGGAGCATAGATCTGACTCGCAGCAGGTGTGGGAGGAGACTTGGTGTCTTAAGGCCATGGTAGGAGAGAAGCAAGAGCAAAGCTCCAACAGTGTCCCTCCTCTTTGATTCTTCCGTAGCATGCCTGGCTGCCTCCACTCTAAGCCAAAGCCATCCCCACCCCTCTCCCCCATCCCCACCCTCTGCCACCAGGTTTCATACTTTTCTTGTTACTTTCTCTTTTTGAATCTCCATGAAATTCTTGGAGGAAGAAGCCAACAATCAGTACTAATTTTAACAATTAGAATGGATACATCCAAACAGTAGCCTTGTTTACGTATCTATTGTAACTTTAAACATTGGTCTTCTTGATTAAGGGTCTGATAAAAAAAAAATACATAATTAGTGATTCCTCTTTGGAGTTCCTCACTGAGAAAATGAGCTTAAAACATTCTTAAAACTAGTATTTCCTGCTTTTCAGTAAGACTTTTGTAAACCATTTTGCAAAGTAGCATTTTTTAACATATAAACTATGAACAAAAGAACAGTTATTCATATAATAGGGTTAATATTTCTGTAAATGTGTAATTTTTACTTTAAACAGTTTCATGTTTAGACTAATTTTTCATTCTGAGTGTACTAGTACCCTCAGTTGTGCTATACAAATAATTTTTTACTAGTTTAATAAAGAATTATGTATGTGTTTCCCATAGATAGTGGAGTTGGAGCTGGCATTGATTCCTATTACGAATATCTGTTGAAAGCCTATGTCTTGCTTGGAGATGACAGTTTTCTGGAAAGATTTAATACAGTAAGTTGATCCAATTTTGTATTAATTTTAGAGCCAAGTTAATTTGCCAGATTTTGATAGAAACTCAATTATTTGAGTTATATTCTGAAAAATAATTATTTCTAAATGTGTTGTAGGTTTTTTGTCAGTATTCGCTGATGATATTGGACAGGGAACAGGGTAAAAGCTATACATTCAAAAATTAGTTTACAAAGTAGTTTTATTTTCATCTCTTATCAGAAGATTTCAAGATCTGCCAGTAAGTAATATCTAATATTTTATGCAAGGAAGAGAATTTATTGGAATAAATTACTCGTTAGCTTTTTCCTTTGGATTCCCCCCCCCCCTCCCCATTTTTTTTTTTTTTTAAACTTGGAAGTTTGACATAGTCCTTGATCACACCAAGCATGCAGGTTTTTGGAAACTTAGAGAAACTAGTAAGTATTCATTTCAAAAGCAGGTCTATAAGTCTCAAGTCTAGATCAGAGCCACAGGCATATTTTAGGGGAGAAGGAGAGTATTATTGAACCTGATTGGATCACCTTTGTCTGTAATTGAAGGAAACTGAAATTAGTACAGCAAACTCATCAGTTGTATCACTGTATTCTTTTTGAAATAATTTACCAGTTCTTTGCCCACCCATCAGTTTCTTCACATTATTGTGAGACAGTATGATATAGTAGTTAAAAGTATGGCAGTTTTCGTACCTGGGTTTAAATCCTGGTTGTACAACTGGTTTTGTGACTTTGGGAAAATAATTTTACATGCTTTGTCTCTGTTCCTCATCCACAAAATGTGAGTACTATTACTATTTAGAGAGTTTTGGGTAGGATTAAATGAGTTGATGCATATGGAGTGATTAAATAAATAGTAGATGAGTTAGGAAAAAAACCACTGGTAAGCGTCCCAAGTAAGTCCTCATTTGGATTATAACAACATTCTCTTGTAAATGAGGACAGATAATTTTTTTGGCTCATTATCATTCATTGACTCTAACAGCTCAAATTGTTGTTACAGCTGAGAAATGACTAGCAGAAGATAGAAGAAGCCAAAGAGTTTTTAATAGCCTAAGAGATATAGTAGACCATACGAGCAGCAACGGTGATTAATTAGATGCATTAATTTGGGTAGTGGTGGGCACTAGAATATTACTTTAGCTGGGAAGGGCCCAAATTTCCTAGACACAGGAGAAAACAAAACTAACTCTATTAATCTAGAAGCCTGTAACTATATTTCAAGAGGATGTAAGAGCATCTATAGGCCACAAGAGTACTAACCATGGCTAATCCCTCGGGATAGCCATGTTCAGATCTACTTCCCCAGAAGTTCCCATATTGACTATAGTCTTTAATGTTGTGCATCAGAGTTAAAGAACACAGGGGAGTATATACAATATATTTTAGAAAGAATCCCATCTAAAATAATTTAAATATTTACATAATGATGTCATACGTTTATTTATGAATCCAGGTTTAATTCCGTTACAGTGCTATTTAATGAAATGCTGTGTTTAGAACAGCTTCTCTCTTTTCATCTCCTTTCCTGAACACATTGTGATCTTTCAGCACTACGATGCCATAATGCGGTACATCAGCCAGCCCCCTCTGCTACTCGATGTGCATATCCATAAGCCAATGCTGAATGCTCGGACTTGGATGGATGCTTTGCTTGCCTTTTTTCCAGGTCTGCAGGTAAAAAAAACCCAGTAACTCTGTTTCCCTAATACAAAAGTAAAATGATTATAACTGAGTGCACTTTTGACTAAATTTGAATTACCAAACAGACTCACATTTCAGAATTGTATTAATCTACATTTTTTCTGTTTATAAAATGATTATAGATTAAAAAATCAACTCATGTTTTATTAGGTAATTTTGTTGTTATGTTTATTTCTAGGTCTTAAAAGGAGATATTAGACCTGCTATTGAAACTCATGAAATGTTATATCAAGTGATTAAAAAACACAATTTTCTACCAGAGGTAAGCAAATAATCTTTGGAATTCTAATTTATGTATACTATAAATTGCTAATTTAAAGGTAGAAAATGTCATCTTCAAGGTTGGCTGTTCTTTCCTGTTATTTTTTCCTGGTTAAGTAGTTTATTTAATTTCTTTTTAGTTTGCACAGTATTTTATATGTTTATGCTTCATGTATTCAGAGAAGTCTAGTTTATGGTAATTCTGACATTTTATTAATTTTATGTTAAAAAAATACTCCAAATAAGTAGTTCTCAACCTTTGCTAATCCATGACGTTTCGTATTATTACATTCTAACTTTTACACATACCCACCAGGGAGACCTTTTTACTTTTTATTTTCTAAAGCTTATATTATAAAAATGATACACATTGAATATACTCTAGCTGATCACACATGCTCCCTGGCAGTATGGGGAATCCCAGCTCTTCCTCATGCTGATTGACAGTTATTCTGCATGGCTTTTATACATTGTATCAATAATATTCTTGCTAGCTTCTTGTGGCAGGATTTTAATAACATACTTTTTGGCTTTCCAGAAATTTACCATTAAAAACTTGCAAATTTATCTATGGCCTTGTTCTGTCCCTGCTTATTCAATGCCCTCTGTGAGATATCTAAGCATTCCAACAATTTAGAATGCTTTCTAAAAGTGTTTGCTTTAGAAAGTAGAGTCTTACTAGCCTTCAGGTGAGTAGGGCTGAGTACTGTGTTGTAGAAAATTCATATTCACTCAGAAGAAGCTAAGGTTTCAACTAAATACATGCTATCACAAAAGAAATTTTACTTGGTTCTCATTTTAGTTGGCTCTGTTACTGAATACATTTCAAGTGAGACTAGTTTTATTTTTAAATAATGCCTTCCTTATTCCACAGAGGATTTGAAGTTGTTATAAAAAAAAAAGCATATGCTAAAATAGAAATATGAGAACTAGAGACTTAATAACTAAGAGAAAAAGCGGAAATAAGGAAAAAGAAAAAACACAATAATGTGGGACAACCAGGATCCATGTAGTGTCATTACTAGTTTCATAGTTTTTTCTAAGCTTCCTAGTAGCCAAAATGATAATTTAAAAAATAATTTCATTCAATTGGTAAAAATAGCAAAAACGAGTTATGATTTTAAGCAATGAAAAAAAAATTTCATTTTATAGATGAAAATTGTTATCAGTGTTTTAATTCTTTTTATTTGCTTATGATCTAATTTATATATCTGAACCTACTTGTTTATTATTTTTTAATCACATTTTTTTTCTTGTCTATTTGAATTTTTTGTGTGCAGGCATTTACCACAGATTTTAGGGTACATTGGGCTCAACATCCTTTAAGACCAGAATTTGCAGAAAGTACCTACTTCTTGTATAAAGTAAGCTAATTCACCGTCCTTTTTGCTGTTTAAATCCCCCTCCCCCCAATCCTCTGTTGTATATCTTACTATCTTATAATAGTAATTGGGTTTTCAAAGACCTTTTTTTAATATTATAGTGGTTGGATATATCATGGTTCTTAATCATCTAGCTCATAGAGTTGTTAAAAGATGCAAGAATCAACACCTAAGTTTTTTATGCCTTTTTATGATATGTCATTTCTTTAAAGAGAAATTTATATTCTAGAGCTGCTTTCTAAAATATATCTCTTGCCTTCTTTTAATCAGGAAAACTTTGAGGGTATTAGAAGTTTAAAGGCTAAGATATACAATTGGATGGCTTTCCAGTTGTGTGTTTAGCAATTCTATAAAGCAGAGTCTATGGCTTATTTTCAGAGCTAGGTTCTGTGTAACGTGTGTTCCAGTGCCTGATACCTATAAATATGTGACAAATGAATGTATGGTAATATATAAGCTGCATACGGGGGGGGGTGTATATATATATTTATATATATATATATATATATATATATATATATATTTTCTCCCTTTTTAATAAGGCTACAAGGAGACCCTTACTACCTTGAAGTAGGGAAAACACTTATTGAAAACTTAAATAAATATGCTAGAGTGCCTTGTGGATTCGCTGCCATGAAGGATGTTCGTACCGGAAGTCACGAGGACAGGTAAAACAATTCCTAAACATATGACTACTAGCTAGAATTCAGATATACTTAATGCTTTTTTTAAAAAAATATATTTTATTGATTTTTTACAGAGAGGAAGGGAGAGGGATAGAGAGTTAGAAACATCGATGAGAGAGAAACATCGATCAGCTGCCTCCTGCACACCTCCTATTGGGGATGTGCCCGAAACCAAGGTACATGCCCTTGACTGGAATCGAACCTGGGACCTTTCAGTCTGCAGGCTGACGCTCTATCCACTGAGCCAAACTGGTTAGGGCAGATATACTTAATGCTTTTACAAAGAGTATTTGAAGGTACAAACCTTACTTTGTTGTGTTTATTTTTAAAACTTGAATAAGCTCAGTTCTAATTGTTTGAAAAGTTTATATTTTTATCATAGTGCCTGGCATGTAGTAGGTGCTCAAAGTATTTTTAAAAAGATGAATAAATGTTGTTAAATATCAGAACCTTGATATTAGGAGTATTAGGAATATTGAGGTTTTAGTTTCCTTTGTTAATAGTTTTTTTATATTATATAAAATGTTAGAAATTATCAAGGTGATAATGAATGATCTGGATTATTTTTCTTCAGACAAGAATTCCACAAAAAATAATATCATGGTTAATGTGTGTATTCTTATTGGTTGCTGATTTGGAGGGCTGGGAAAGACCATTGGCAGTTTCTATTCATTGGATACTTAGATAGATGTAGATGGTATAAAGTATTCAGGATATAAAAAGCACGCTTTGGTTAATGTGACCAAATGTTAATAACTTAGCATTCCAGTTATTCCAAACTCACTTATCTGTTCTTTGTTTTTAAATATATTTTTATTGACTTCAGAGAAGAGAGAGAGTGAAACATCAATGATGAGAGAATGCATCATTGATTGGCTGCTCCTGCATGCCCCACCCTGGGGACTGAGCCTGCAACTCATGCATGTGCCTGGACTGGGAATCGAACCATGACCTCTTGGTTCATAGGTTGACGCTCAACCACTGAATCACACTGGCCGGGCTATCTGGTTATTTTAACTGTTCAGAACATAGCAACACATCTCTGGAAGAACAGTAAAGCTGGTTTGCTCATTTGTTTAGCAAATACTCATTCCACAAATATTTCTCAAGGTGTCTTATGCACCAATTATACTAGTTTTTGAGGATTAATGATATAGAAACATTTATTTCCTGTCATGAATCGCTGAGGACAGGCAGATAAACAGGCTTTAAAACATTGGGTAAGTGCTACGGAACATATTAAAGGGACATGAAATACAAATTGGGGTGTGGTAGTCACTGAAAGGTTTCTGTGTCATGAAGGATGAGCAAGAATTAGAAGAAAGTGGTAGAAGGAGTTTCGGGCAAGGGTACTAGAGGCAGATGAAACATAGCACTCAACTTCTACTCAGAGTTGTCCCTTAGTCCTTTACTCAGAGTATTTAGGTAATAGTTACCAGTAATTAGGTCGGGGACCTCCTTCCCTGAGCACAGATGATGGATGAGGAATAGATAGGTTTCTGTAAGCAGGCATATAGATAACAAACAGCAAGTAATGAAAGCATAAGCCTATGTATTTGTAGCATTTATTGACTGCTTCCTACATTCCAAGCACTCTTCTAATTAAGAACTTTGGATGTTTAACTCATTTGATGTTTACAACAACCTTCTGATGTGTAATTTCTATTATAATCTTCATTTTATAGCTGAAGAAACCAAGGCACAGAAAAGTTAGGGAACTTGCCCTAGGTCACACAATTAGTAAGCTTACGTTAATTCTAATCAAGGCAGATTGGCTTTTGACTACAATGCTAATTAATCACTTACTGCCTGCCAGGCATGGCACTTAACTTGAGGATGGAAAGATATATCAGAATCAGTGAAAAAGTAGGTGTGTACAGAATTAATCACAACCATGTGATAGGTGCTATAGTAGAAGGAGGTTGAGGAATTACAGAGAATTACATGGCATTGTTTCTGGACCTCTTATCACTGCCTTTACTCCTTTCTGATTGTATTCCAGTATATAAGTGTCTCTTAAAATATCATGTCCAGAATTAACCAAACTCGTCAGATGCCTGGCACAACAGCACTGTTACCATCTGAATTCAGGCACGAGATTGCTCATTTTTTAAGGGGCTGAAGGGCTTACACTCTCTGCAATTGAGGATCACTGCTTCATTGACTCACTCATGGCAGTATGTACCTCTCTGATGCATTGGCCTAACGAGAGGTTGAAAACTAATCTTAGTGTTTTATTATTAGATGTGCTTTAGTTTTTTGGTTTGGTTTTTTTTTAGCAACTTTATTATGTTCAACTCACAGTGAACTTGTGGCTAGTTGACCTCAGATACTTAACTATGGCCTGGTGACAAATGGGTGTTCTCCACCCTGCTGTTGAGCAGCTGACTTAGAACTTTATATTCATCCCAGCAAAAGTTCATATTTGTTGATTTTGGGGGTTTTTGTTTTGCTTTTACCAAAAAGAGAGCTTGACTCTCATCTCAGTCATCTAATGTATTAGCTTATCTACCTATATTTAGTGATCTGCAGTTTAGATGAACATGCCTTAAAAAAATTTTGGGAGCAGAATGTTGGATAAGACCACGACTTCATGGGATGGCATTTGAGAGCTTTCCATTACAAGCTCTCTGCATTTGGTTGCCTCTTCCCTGCAGATCTTTCAGTGCTGTTGTCTGGCTCACCAGTGTCCACACGTCCACAGTTTTCCAAATGGAAAGATCTGTATTTTAATAATAGTAGATGATCACTGGAAAGAATTTAAGTGGAAAAAAAAATGAGTATCTTCCTTAAGACACTTTCCCTACTTGCCCACCCTAAGATACCACTGTTGGCAATTTGATAAACAGTCTTCCAGACATTTTTAAAAATTTGTATTTATTGATTTTAAAGACAGGAAAGGCGGGGGGAAGAGGAGAGAGAGAGAGAGAGAGACAGACAGACAGAGAAACATCGATTTGTTGTTCCACTTATTTATGCATTCATTGATTGATTTTTGTATGTGCCCTGACCAGGGATAGAACCCACAACCTTGGCATATAGGGATAATGCTCCAACCAACTGAGCTACCCACCAGGGCAAGACATTTTAATGCCTGTGTGTTATGCATTTGTGTACATGTTTATTGTTTTTAATACAAGTTAGATATATAAGATACCAAACTTGCTAGCTTTACCCAACTCATACCTAGTGATCTTATGTCTCTATTCTTTTCCAAGTGTTTCAAATGTTTGTTTCGTAGTCAATTCTAGAATTTATCAAAAATCAACATTCTGCTCATGAGTCTACAGTTCTCAAGCTAGCATTTGCTTGTAATAATAATTGTCAGTCCTTCAGAAAATATTAAATTATGACAGGTGTACTCAGGTTGACAGGGAACTATTTTATCTGTTTTATGAAGATTAACATCTAAAATGTTCAAAAAGGTTTTGACAGGTGACAGATGAATTATTACTCCAAAGTAAAACATTTATAGGTAGGAAAAATAATAATTTATCTATTTTTGAGCTCATATTTATGCCAGGTGCTATGCTAAACAATGGACATATAATCTCTTATTTAGTCTTTACACCAGTGTTAGGTGTTAATGATTATTATGTTCTTTATAGAAGAACAAACTGAAGCTCACAGTCCTTGTATAATATCCCCAAGGTTACACAGCTAGTCAGTGGATGTTCTTTTCTGTTTCCAAAGCCCATGTTCTTTACCACTGTGTTCCATGGCCTCTCCACTTCATTCTTTAGTAATGCTGTGTAAACTTGATTTCAATTTATTAAATGTTTATTGAGTACATTCTGTGTGCCAGGAATTGTGCTTGGCCTGAGGTCTGAAACTATGCATTCTGTCCAGTATGCTACAAGTTATTTATTATTGTCAAAAATTAGATGCTTTGGGAGGTGGTAAATTGATTAAATTTCATGTTACTATAATTACATCTAACAGCTATGCTCTTTTGCTCTTTTTCTGCCACTTTTAATTTTATTAAAACTTTTAAAAATTGCTTATTAAAACATTACAACATTAAGTAGTTTGTAAAGTCACATAGTTCTATCCCCTTTATTTTTCATACTAGAGGCCCAGTGCATGAATTCGTGCACCAGTGGGGTCTCTCAGCTTGGCCTGTGGGATCAGGCTGAAACAGGCTCTCTGACATCCCCCGAGGGTCCTGGATTGCAAGAGGGCACAAGCCAGGCTGAGGGACCCCAATGGTGCATGATCGGGGTGGGGGAGGGACATGGGAGGTTGGCCAGCAGGGGAGGAATTGCAGGAGGGCTCCAGGGTGTGTCTGGCCCATCTCACCCAGTCTTGGTTGGCCAGACCCCAGCAGCAAGCTAACCTACCAGTTGGAGCGTCTGCCCCCTGGTGGTCAGTGCACATCATTGTGAGCAGTTGAGAGGCCTTAGCATATCATTAGCATATTATGCTTTGATTGGTTGAACAGCCAACAGGTCCACCGGACACTTAGCAGCATATTAGGCATTTATTATATAGGATTCTCTTCTTGACTGGTATGTAAATATTTACAGTTATACTCCATGTGATTTTGTGTTGTACCTTTTTTCATGAAACTTTTTGTAAATGATTCCTTTACCTTTAATGCCTTTTTAAATTATCACTTAAATGGCTGCATAAAAACTCTATCAAAATTGTATTACTTCATCCCCTTCAATTAATATAAATTAAGGATTACGTGGTTCTTAGCAGTAAAGTTTACCTGCGTTACCTCCTGGCTGTTGGTTCTCTATAGAAGAAATGGAAAACCCTAGCTCCTTGGAAGGCCAGTAGGAAGGTTTGGTCTGCAGTATTGGCAAGATCTGGTGTACCTGTGTGGTAGGCAGCACACTAGTCTTTTTGTTTCTTTGGAAAATAATTGGTGAGTCAATGCCATTACCACTAGGGGATAGATATAGTCTATAGTTCCTTGGACATCTAAGTTAGTGTAATATATCTATTGACCTGGACTCTGACTTTCAGATAGTTGGTATTAGGATATTTTTGTATTCTTAGATTTATTTGTAACCTCTTATTTTAGAATGGATTCTTTCTTCTTGGCTGAAATGTTTAAATATCTTTACCTGTTATTTGCGGATAAAGAAGATATTATTTTTGACATAGAAGATTACATATTCACAACAGAAGCTCATCTGTTACCTCTCTGGCTCTCTACTACAAATCAAAGCGTCTCTAAGAAGAGCACAGTAGGTTATGTTTTTAAATCAAATGTCTTACTCTCTTATTTACTTTCCTGTGTTTGTTTTATTTTTCCAAGTGAAAAGTAATCCATGACTAGAATTCAGTAAATGTAGTATGGGAGGAGGAAAAGTACACTTGATGTTTTCTTATTTTGTTTTCTTTTATGGCATCCTATATACTTACATTTTATTTAAATTTTTCTTTGAACAAACTATAATGTTAAGTAAAAAAAATACTTTCATTCACATAACATTCTTTTATATTGTAGACTTCAGAATATATAGAACTGGATGACAGTAATTTTGATTGGACTTGTCCAAATACTCAGATTCTCTTCCCTAATGATCCATTGTATGCTCAGAGCATTCGTGAACCCTTGAAAAATGTGGTGGATAAGAGCTGTCCTAGAGGCGTCATCAGAGTGTAAGATGTCTTATTTTATATTTGTTAATATCAGAGTCATTCTTAGTAAATGAAGGAGAACATAAGGGACATATAACAGTAGACATTCACTTAGACCAAAAATATTGCGGCATGTAGTTATTGCTGATTAAAATAAAATAAAAATTATTAGTAAAGTTAGATAGCAAATTTTATTCTGTGATGCCTTATTACTATGGAAATTTTCTATTTATCTTTTGTTTAATGAACTGAATAATAGTAGTCAATGGGCAGTTTTCAACTTGTGTAGCTCATTTATAGAACAGTTTCATCAAATATTTTCATATGTCTTATATATGTAGAAAGTATTTTTCCTTTTACCTGCAATGTGTGTAGTGCAAATATAGGTTTTATTTTTTGATGAGGTACTTATTCTTGGTTGTTAAATTTTTGCCTTAATGAGTTCATTTTTTTCTAAATACTTAAATTAGAAAGGCCATTACTAGGGAAATAAAAATAAATTTAAGTGAATGTTATAATTCACTGATATAACTATTGTTTTGATTTTAAAATGGCAGAGAGAGAAATCTGGTTTTCAAGGAAGAAATCAGTAGTAACAAATCCCAACCCAACCTATTCTGTATTTTCAAATGGTTATAATTCTGTTGACTAATACTACCTTATTGATAATATACATGATTTTATAACTATAAAATATTATTTAAAAGCTATACCACTTACTAGTAACCTAAGTTATATGGAGGAAAATGCCTATTTCTAGTTATTCCATTTTTACTAGTTCTAAAATTAGCAGTTTTGCAAATATCTAACATTATTCCTGTTTGCTTTATGTTTTTCTCCAGTTCTGACTTGTAGTTTTTTAAGCCTTGCTTATAATTACTTTTAGCAGAGAGGAGAGTTTCAGGAGTGGATCTAGACCCCCGCTGAGAGCCAGAGATTTCATGGCCACTAACCCTGAGCATTTAGAAATCTTGAAGAAGATGGGGGTGAGTTTGATTCACCTCAAAGATGGGAGAGTCCAGTTGGTTCAACATGCAATCCAAGTAAGACATTGCTGTATTAATTAGATGCAACTCTGCTCTTTTAGTCTCATAAGCTTTCATAAGATAATGACATTGGGCTTTTTAAAAACTTTTAATGTATGGTTTAAAGTTAGAGATTCAAAATTTAAGGTCTTGAAAATATGTTGGTAAGCCATCTAATTCAACCCTTCAGAGTATAGATCGATTAAATCACAAATAGGCTGGGCAATTTGCTGAAGTTAATAAAGGTAAATATAGGACTCAAGCCTAAGTTTTCTGTTTCTCAGTCCCTTGTCTTTCCACTGTTTTTATTTAGAGCATAATCTTAAATGGTAATAATTAGTTTTAATATTTATATTTTACATTATTTTATTTTCCAAAGAGCTACTGAATCTAAGTATTTTATTCACTGTAGAAATCAAAATTTGCATTTATCTCTCTACTCCTAGAAAACATAACATGTCTTTTGGGGAAATTTTTATTGATTTTTGCTTTAAAAGTTTTCATAACATGAGGTCTTTAAATTATTTCAACCTAGAGTCATAATCAGGTATCCCTAAATCTCAAATTCAAACTTCCCACAACCTCACCTCCCCTCAGATTTCTATTTCATTTCTGTTCTTGCCACATCCATTCTTCCTTAAAGAATATTCTGCCTGCTTCCTTACGTTTCACCACCCTCACTCCTCAGTAGTGGGAGTGGCCTCTCTAATGGCATTGCTTTCACTTAGTCCACCAATAACTTGTCATTCAGTGACCTCCTAATCCTAATGTGATTGAATTTTTCTCTAACAGTTGATTGTCCCCTATTTATTTATTTTTAATATTTTTAAAATTGACTTTTAGAGAGAGGTGAAGAGAGAGAGAAACATCAATGTGAGAGCAAGACATTGATCCGCTATCTCCTGCACGACCCCCACCAGGGGACTGAACTCACAACCCGGGCATGTGTCCTGACTGGGAATTGAACTGGCAACCTTTTGGTACATAGATGACGGACAACCAACTGAGCCACACTGGTCAGGGTTTGACAGCCCTGTTTTTAAATATATTTTTATTGATTTCAGAGAGGAAGGTAAAGGGAACAATAGATAGAAACATCAGTGAGAGAGAATCATTGTTTGGCTGCTTCCTGCATGCCCCACATTGGGGATGAAGCCCACAACCCGGTCATGTGCACTGACTGGGAATCGAACCATGACCTCCTGGTTCATAGGTTGACACTCAGCCATTAAGCCACACCGATCGGGCACGGCCCTGTTTTTAAAATGTATCCTTTTCTTGGCTTCCGGCATACATCTTTCCACTTCTCTGTTCATGCCTTTATAGCTCTCTTTCTTGGCAGAACCACTCAGTGTAGGCACTACCAAAAGATCTGGTTCATTCACTTCTCTCTCTCTACTCTTCTTCAGCAATCTCATCTGTTTCTATAAGCTCAGCTGTCATCTTTGTACACTTGATTTCTTATTTATACATATGTAAACCCCGATTCCTAACTTTACTCTTAAACCCAGCTTTGATCTACCTGTCATACATTTCTATATCTCGGCCTCAATCTGTGCAAATCTGAATTCTCTTCCTGCCTCCTCCTTATTCCAGCTCTCCTCCTCCTTGTTCTCCATCTCAGTAAACCCTGTCATCATTCTCGAAGTCACCAAAACTAAGCCACCATAATTTCAGGATAGGCTTGAACTTCTATCTCCCAAATCCTCTCTGTCCTCTATCCTCTTAACTCCCATCAAGTCCCATTGACTTTTCCTGTAAAGTGTCAGGAATCCATCTTTTTCTACTATTGTGAGGCATTCTTCAGCTTTTCCTCTCTAAAGATTCAATTCAGATGTCACTCTATTTTCCAGATCCACACTGGCAGAATTGTCATTTCCTTGTCCACTTTCCCACTTGAAAAATGTAATTATAGCTAATTTCACGTGTCTCTCTCCTCTAGATACAAACTTAAGTAAAAAGTCTGTTTCCCCAGTGTCTAGTCAAGTGCTGGAATATAATAGTTGCCTGATAAATATGTTTTGAATTTAATCTGATTGTTGGTTCATAATTTCAAAGAAAGGAAGTATGGATCAGGTATGGTGTTTATTTCTTAAAAGGGGAAACAGTGGAGAAGACAAGCAGAATGAGCATTTGATCATTGGGTGGAAGTCCAATTCTCAACTTGTATCAAAAATGGTTTATAGAACAGTGAAGGAGCTATTGGTAAAAACTACAGATGTCATTTTCAGAAGTAATATTTTTTTAAGAAAAATCAGGCTATAAATATTTGGTAGGGACCAAAACTGAAAGGAGAAAATTTAGAGTGGAAGACCAGTGCAATAGTATTAAAGTTCAATATTAAAAAAGAAAAGAAAAATGTTTCCAGAAGGGTTACAATTATCTGTTTCTTTCCTAGGCTGCTAGTTCAATTGATGCTGAAGATGGGTTGAGGTTTATGCAGGAGATGATTGAATTGTCAAGTCAGCAACAGAAAGAACAGCAGCTACCTCCACGAGCTGTACAAATTGTTTCCCACCCATTTTTTGGCAGGGTAGTATTGACTGCTGGACCAGCTCAGTTTGGGCTAGATCTGTCTAAACATAAAGAGGTGTGTACGCTTACCATGTGCTTGCTGAAACTGAGTTAAAAATATTATTTAAGTATTGTCTAATTTCTTTTTTTTCTATTTAGATTTAGTCTCTTTTCTAATTAAAAATTGACCTATTTTTAAATATTTATTTAAAAAACCTAAATATTCACTTTTCCAAAATAAAATAAAAGTTAAAAGTATATCTTGTAAATTTTGAGTCATAATGTACATCTACAATATGTTTATAAAATTTTACTTAAAATATTGGTCATTTACTGTCCAATTTTTGGTCTCTAAATTAGTACCTTTATCTGAAATGATTTTCAGACTTTGTTTTGTTAATCCTCACCTGAGGATATTTTTCAGCTGATTTTTAGGGAGAGTGGAAGAGAGAGGGAAAGACAAGAGAGAAACATCTATGTGAGTGAAACACATCGATTGGCTGCCTCCTGTACGAGCCTCGACCAGGGCCTGGGCCTGGGAGAAGTCTGCATCCAGGGTACGTGCCCTTGACCGGAATCAAACCCAGGACCCTTTGGTCCACAGGCCGATGCTCTATCCACTGAGCCAAACCAGCTAGGGCGGTTTTCAGATTTTTTAACAACTGCTAGACCCTTTTTTTGAACCAAAATCTGACTTGGAGGCTTAAAGCCAAAGTGCCCAAGTGGCTGTGGAGAGCTGATGCTGAGCTTGCACTGAGCAGACATGGAAGATCACTGGGCTAGATTTTCCTCTTAGTTTTGACATAGGGAACAAAGACCTGCACAGTTGAACAGTTCACAAGTTCATCAAACTAATTGGTGGCAGAGCTGGAACCAGAACCCAAGTATGCTGATAATCTAATGACAATGCTCTTTGAACTCTATTACCCCTAATCTAGACTAAATCTAGTGTGTATTTGAAAGCTTTGCAGGTTTATGGATTGACTCATCTATTCAGCAACTCTTCATTGAGTCCCTACTATATCTAGGCACTGTTCTAGGTGTTTACAATCTATCAAGTTTACCAAACCAGTAAAAATTTACACCCTCCCTTGTCTAGTTTACATTCTAGAGTAGCGATTTTCAACTGGTGTGCTGCAAGAATTTTTAAAACATGCAGTATCTGACTATTTAGTCAGGAGCACTGACCTCTTTTCCCTTAGATTGTCAAATTAAAAAATGACAGCAGCCAACACAACAATAGCTGTTCAGTGTGAATGAACCAAAATTATACTTAGTTCTTGTCAGATTGGCAAAAAATATTTTTTTTGGTGTGCCACAGAATTTTAGTAATTTATGCCATGGGATGAAAAAGGTTGAAAATTGCTGTTCTAGAGGAATATTAAAGCATCTTTACACTAAATATCTTTAAAAAAGTTTTTTGGTTCATTTAATTTTCTAGAAAGAAGAGCTGCTTGCAGATTCATGTAGACTAAATCTATTTTTTTCCTCTTTCAAAAAATGTTTCTGGTTACCAATGATGGTTTTATAGTGGTTCCCAGCTGCTGTAAGCGTGGATATGGGTGTGTCGTAAATCTGGCTACAGGCTCCAACTTTACTACTTACTAACATTGTGTCTTAGAGCAAATTACGTAACGTCTCAGTTTCCTTATATATAAAATGAATTATCTGTATTTCTTTCAAGGCTGTTATAAAGATCAGGTTTAGTAATTTATGTAAAAATGCTTTATAAACTGCAAAGCACAATAGAAATAAATATTGGTTGTGTACTATGACATGCAAAATGTTCGAAACAAAATTTATTCCAAATATATATACTGGATATGTTACCATTAGTAAAGAAACAAGGTCTACCTAAAGCTTTATATATCAAATTTTATTTAATGACTAGATAGCGATTTGGGAAGATAAATAAATATTGAAGTCACTTTTATTTCTGACAGACAAGAGGATTTGTTGCAAGCAGTAAACCATACAATGGTTGTTCAGAGCTTACTAACCCCGAGGCAGTGATGGGAAAAATTGCTTTGCTACTAAGAGGACAGTGCATGTTTGCAGAAAAGGCACGCAACATCCAGAATGCTGGAGCCATCGGTGGCATCGTCATTGGTAAGTCATCCTCCACATCAGCATCATTCTGTTGACTAGAAGGAGGTAATTTTTAGGATTTTTCCCCCCTTTGTTTTACAAAATTATATAAAACGTTTGTTGTGTTTTTATTTCACTAGACAGCATAGTGAATAGGTAATCCAGTGGCTCTCAAATTTCTGTAGGTCTCATATCTTTTTTGAAAGTCTAAATATGGGTTTTTGTATATTAATGCCAGTAAAACTACTTGTGGACAGGTGTAAAGGTGGGTTGAGGGGAGAGGTAAAATCACCCAACACCATGAATAAGAAAATTTGCCCACAAGAGCCAAAGCCCTGCCACCTCCAGTGGGAGCCATTGAAAATGCCCATTCTGCCTCAAACATTCAGGCTTTGGAATCAGACATATGGAGGCGCACTTCTTGGCTCTGCCACAAAATCATGGTGTAATGTTGGCCCAGCTTTAGTGTATCTGTTTATTCAGTAGAATATTTTGTTAGCTTCAGTGAAAGTGGTAATATCTTTTAGGTGATTATAAGGTTTGAAAATAATATATATAAAATTTCTTAGCATAATCGCTGACATATCATAGGTATAAGCATTAGTTACTTTACATCTCCTTAGGTCTTTCCCCTCTGAAATTACAAACTTTAAATAATTTCACTCATGCATTTCAACCAGTGTGCTTTGATTTTTTATTTTTTGTAGGAAATCATTTATATCACGACAAGCAGGCCAGGGAAAATATAATTTTTTTCTATGCTTTAAGTAGGGAGGAATTTACATTTAGAAAGAACTAAAGACCTGAGGTCACATCCTAATTGCACAGTTAGTTCTTCTGCATAGCTTCTCTCACAGGGGAAATCCATTTTGAATTTTTTCTTTCTAATTAGGATAGATTTCCTTTTTGAATTTAGGGTAAATAAAAGTAAGCCATTAAAAATATTAGGATTTATTTCATTGAAAAAGTATTTATTATTCCTTTTGTTTATCCCTTGTGGGCACTCCAATGTTGATTTAATGAGTGTATAAATTCCATTAGTTAAGTAGTAGTAGGAGAATGCTGCTTAATAACCTAAATCGGATGGCAAACGATAGCCTGCAGGCCCACTCTAGCTCCACGCCTGTTTCTGTAAAGCAGTTTTATTGGCACCCACCATGCCAGTATGTTTACATATTATCTGTGCTTGCTTTCAGTCTACAGTGGTGGAGTGAGTGGTTGCAACAGAGAACTGAAAAGCCTAAAATATTCACTATCTGACCAATTACATGAAAAGTTGCTGATGCCTGACTGAAATCATCTTTTTATCCTTGGCTATTTTCCACAATGAGTTTCTTTTTATTTTTTGAAGAATTTAATAGCTTGGCATCATTATCATTTTGAACATCTCTTACTGAGACTAAAAATATAAAATAGTGAAAATAAAGTCTGGAACATATGCAGAGTATTTTAGAGTTTCCCTGTTTTGTGATGAAGTCTCTAATTCCCATGTGCTCTCTACTCTGCAAAGTTTGTCAAGGCTGACATTTTCTATTTGTTACAGAATCCTATACTGAGTTCTGTGGGTAAATAAATTAAGAGGCTATGATCCTTATTCTCAGAAAATTTAATTTGAAGGGAAACTTTCTTGTGTTGTAACTTCTTTCCCTTAAGTATTTTTTTTATTTCTGATGAGACATTTTGTTTGTTTTTCACTGGTTTTAATCCTATATAATAAAAGGCTAATATGCAAATTGACCAAACAGCGGAACGACCGGTCACTATGACGCGCACTGACCTCCAGGGGGCAGACGCTTAATGCAGGAGCTGCCCCCTGGTGGTCTGTGTGCTCCCACAGGGGGAGCGCCGCTCAGCCAGAATTTGGGCTCAATGGCTGGCAAGTGCAGCGGCCGAGGCAGGAGCCTCTCCTGCCTCTGAGGCAGTGCTAAGGACTCCTTGGGGGATGTCCACCTGCCTACTTAGTCCTGCTCCCCTAAGCCAGCAGGCAGACATCCCCCAAGAGGTCCCGGACTGCGAGAGGGCGCAGGCCGGGCTGGGGGGGCAGGCCCCCCCCCCCCCCCCAGTGCACTAATATTGTGCACCAGGCCTCTAGTTATATATAAATGATCAAATTGAGGCTTAGTTGTTTTTTATTGCAAGTACTAGAAGTACGGATTATCTTAGAAATCATTCAGCTGCAGAGACATTTATTTAAGCTAGTTTGAGAGGTTTGTTTACTACATGGAAATGGGTTATATATTTTCATTGAACCCAAGAGTAAGAAATAGAACTGAACATTCTGAGGAAGTGGAAGTGGGAGCTGAAAATCATCAGGAGCATGACAGCTCACGTTTTTCACATCTCTGTCTCTATCTCGGGGTCCTGGAGACATGGCAGAACTCTGCATTTCTTTGCAATTCTGCTTCATTCTCCAGCTTCTCACCAGCCTTCTCCCTCTTTGCTCATCAGTTCTCAAGTGGCCATTCCCACTGCTAACTGAAACAGTCTGTGTGCCACTTCCCCAGAGACACTGAGGGTCAGGAAGCCGTCCTTTGTTTAATCAGTTATTGCAAAGGGGATGGGTCCTACATGGTATTCTCCACTTAGCAGGGCCTAGCAGAGTGAGTCCTCAGAGGAGGGACAGGCAGATTCTCTAGGCAGACCGGCATGTGAGATTAGCGGTGCATAGTACTGGCATCGCCAGTAAAACAGTATTTAGCAGTCTACAACTAGTATTTAACCAATGTAAACTGACACCAGTGCTTGATCCTACTTATAGAGGAAAAACCGCTATAGTCATCATTATTCTTTGTGAATAGAATATAAAAAAGAATATGAATTTGTAATTTTGTAAAGGAAGATTATGCCATTAGAGGGAATTCTAGAGCACAATAAAATTTTATTTATAGTTCTATCTTTGTCATCCAACCAGGTCTTTGAATTTTTCAATTTCTAGGCTTTTTCATAAGCATACAAAATTTTTACTGTCCTAATCATAGACTTTTATATTATACTCTTTTCTTGTAATATTTTCTTGTAAAAGTTCACAAATATAGATAGCAAGCACGTCAGTAAACTTCTTTGGGCATAGATCATTTTACTTCTTTTGAATTATTTCCCAGGATAAATTTCTAGGAATAGAATTAGTGCGTCCAAAAAGTATGTTTGTTGTTTTTATGGTTCTTGGTGCATAAAATCATTGCGGCCAACAGGTACAAAATGGTAGCAATTAGTAGGTAGACCTTTTTAATTGATATGTTTGTGTTTGTGTCTAGATGACAATGAGGGAAGCAGCAGTGATACTGCCCCTCTGTTCCAGATGGCAGGTGATGGAAAGGACACAGATGACATCAAGATCCCCATGCTGTTCCTGTTCAGTAAAGAAGGAAGTATTATACTGGATGCTATCCAGGAATATGAGGAGGTGGAAGTGCTCCTTTCTGACAAAGCAAAAGATCGAGGTATGGATAAAATCATTTGTTTTACCGTAATGCAGTTCAGCATTAATTTTACTGGTTTTACAACAAAAGTGAGTAACAAGAAGTTATTTTTGGATTACTGGTAAAATAAGTACAATTTTTAAAAGATGATTTCCAAATATATTTTTCATTTGAAGAGTAGTAAAACATTTATTTGGCTTTGTTTGCCAAGTTAGGATGTTTTTAGAATTGTATTTTAATACGTAATTTATAATTTTTGCTTTGATTCTGCCCAGTGATGATAATACAAGAGATTACATCCAGAGAGTCATTTTAATATCCACAGGTGTTCACTATTTAATTTCACTGATAATGCATCTTACATCTCTTTTATAAGGAGTAAAAAGAGATTGTGTAGATTGGTGTTGTATACAACATAATAGTAATTAGGTTTCACCAGCCACCTATAATCAAATGAGCACAGTCGTAGTGAAGGCAGTAGAAATCCAGCAGCTTCTCTCCACAGAGATCTGTTTATAGGTTACAAGAATTGCAGATGGTGATGTCTGAAGAACAAGATGGCAAGCCTTGTTACTTCGTGAGATTACCTCTTCCTCTCTAGGCCAAAGCGTTTGTGGGTAATTTGAAAGATCTTTGAAACCCAAGTTACTGTATAAAGGCAATGTCTTACTGTTTTATAGTTTCACACCCAGGAATAGAGGGGAAAGCGAACCATCCAACATAGACTGTGATCCTGTTTTGGTAGCAGTTTTTCTTATCCACCAGAGACACTTACAGAGAGAGCTATACTCCTCCCACCCCTCTTAAATGAATAGAGTTGTATAATTTCTATAGGGTTGTTGAACCCCCTGGGATGTTTGTTTGTTATACACACACACACACACACACACACACACACACACACACACACAGTAGCCAGATTATTATGACCATCTGACGTTTGTAGGCAAATTAGCTATAATTTCGCACTGAAGTTGCTAGAGGGCCAGACCATTATAAATAGGGAAGCAGGTTGTTTACCACAACAGTAGAAGTGATTTTTTTCTGAAGATACGGGTAAACAACGCGATTTAACAGCCTTTGAACGTGACATACACACACACACATACACACACACAAACACACACTCTGAGTGGCCAGATTATTATGACCACCCCATCAGTATTTTGTTGGGCCACCTTTTGCCTTCAATACTGCGGCGTTTCTTCTTGACATTGACTCCGCGAGATGTTGAAAGGTGACGCGAGGAATCTGGCACCATGCCTGATGAATAGCACTGTCCAGTTCTGTGAGATTTGATGGTTGTGGAACCAGCTGCCTGATGGCTCTTTTAACTTCGTCCCACAAATGCTCAATTGGATTGAGATCTGGTGATTGTGGGGGCCACCTAAGCAAGGTAAAGTCTCCCTCATGTTCTTGAAACCACTCCTGCACAATAAGAGCACCATGGCATGGCACATTGTCTTGTTGGAAGAAGCCATTTCCATTGGGATACGCCATCAACATGATAGGATGAACTTGATCAGCAACGATACTTAGGTATGTTGTGCTATTCAGACGTTGTTCCACACGAATTAAAGGGCCCAAATCATGCCAGGAAAACATGCCCCAAACCATAACACTGCCCTCACCAGCTTGAAGGGTTGTACTCATGCATGTGGGGTGCATGCTTTCTTGCTGTTTCCGCCAAATTCTCACTCTGCCATCTGCATGATGTAACTGGAAACGTGATTCATCGGACCACATGTCTTTTTTCCCATGCTCGACTGTCCAATCCTTGTGTTCCTGTGCGAATTGGAGACGTTTTATCTTGGTAACTGCAGACAGCAAAGGTGTTTGAACAGGCCTTCGGCTTCCATATCCCATACGATGCAGTGTACGGCTAATTTGCCTACAAACGTCAGGTGGTCATAATAATTTGGCCACTCAGTGTGTGTATAGTGTGTGTGTGTGTGTGTGTGTGTGTATACACTGAGTGGCCAGATTATTATGACCACCTGACGTTTGTAGGCAAATTAGCTATAATTTCCTGCTGAAGTTGCTAGAGGGCCAGATCATTATAAACGTCTGAATAGCACAACATACCTAAGTGTCGTTGTTGATCAAGTTCATCCTATCATGTTGATTGCGTATCCCAATGGAGATGGCTTCTTCCAACAAGACATGGTGCCATGCCACGGTGCTCGTATTGTGCAGGAGTGGTTTCAAGAACATGAGGGAGACTTTACCTTGCTTAGGTGGCCCCCACAATCACCAGATCTCAATCCAATTGAGCATTTGTGGGACGAAGTTAAAAGAGCCATCAGGCAGCTGGTTCCACAACCATCAGATCTCACAGAACTGGACAGCGCTATTCATCAGGCATGGTGTCAGATTCCTCGCGTCACCTTTCAACATCTCGTGGAGTCAATGTCAAGAAGAAACGCCGCAGTATTGAAGGCAAAAGGTGGCCCAACAAAATACTGATGGGGTGGTCATAATAATCTGGCCTGTCATAATAATCTGGCCACTCAGTGTATATATATATATATCTGATTTAATTCATTATAACTTCCAAGTGGAGCAGTAAAAAAAAAAAAAAAAAAGTTTAGCAATAATCTACTGCTAGCCAAATCATTGTACTATCTTGTCCTTTTGTATTTCTTTATTCTTCTTTGAGTTTCTTTCACATGTCTGCTATTTAAGAGCAGTGGAGTGAGTATCTTGCACGTAAGGATGTAAAAGATGGAAACAGAGCAGAACAGAAAGGATTTGTAATCTTCTGTTATCCTCCTAGGTACCTGATGTTTTTTATGAGCCCTTTTTCTAAACTCAGATATTCTTTCCTACATTTATGCATTTAGGCACATCTAACAGACAAATTGTTACTCCATGTAACTCTTTAATACCTTTGCTTTTTCCCCCTATTTTTTGCTACCATTGGAATTTCAGCAGCAATATTAAAAGGTAAAATGATTCCAAACTACAATATTAATAGTAGTAAGTATTTTCATTAATAGGCCTCAAATTATCTATATATGTGTGTGTATGTGTATATATACACACATATATATATGCATACACATGTACATATATATATAAATTTGGTTCAGTGGATGCCAAAATAGCATCTGATTTAATGTGATTAGATTATTTCATGTCTAGTCAGCTGTCCCATAATAATTCTTTATTGATCCTGTTATAACAAATTCTATAAATTAAATATCCCATGGAATAAGAATTCACACTAGTCTTTGTCCGTGCAAGAGTCACTATCAAAGACACTTTTGTTTTGGATGTATTACTTTTGATCACTTTTTATTTGAATATAGTACAAACTCTTTAAAATATTGACTTGTTTTTAAAACACGTATGTTTGTCAGGGTGCATGGGGTTAGGACTATGAGATAATTAAAAGCATGTGCTTCCTATAACAGAGATAGGATATAAGAAAAGATAAGTTCTACTACTACCAAAAAAATTTTATCTGAACAGTATTCCCTTAAGAACCTTGCAGTAAAGGGGTGTTATTTAAACTATAGTATGTATTTTTAAAATTTTGATAGTCTATACATTTATTGAACTGTGATTCTGTAATAGAGTGATCTTTTGACCAAAAGTCTTAAGAAAACTCTCCTTGTATAGCTCTTTCAAGAACTGTACAGCTATATTGACTAAATCAGCAACAAGTTGCAGTATAATTAATATTTATCGATATTAAAAAATCAGTGATAATAGTTCTTTGAAATCAACTACTTATTAGGGGAATATCCTAAGAAGTTAATGTTGGTAGTGGTTATCGTTCATTTGTCCTGGGCTATGACTGCATACGTCATGCTTGTCTTCCACATCAGAACCAGCCAGTGTATTGTTAAAAGTGTAGATTCCTGAGTTCTACAGAATATTGAATCAGACTCTCTGAAGGCAGAGGATCAGAATATGACATTTTAAATAAGCATCCCAGGTAGTTGTACACTTGGAGAAACACTGAACAAGACCAAGAGGTGCCGCTTTTTATCTCCCAACTATGTAACTTGACATACTGTACTATCGAGGGATTATACCAAATGATAGCATCCTTAAAATCTGAGCAATAAAATGACCTCCAGATTGCTCTTTCTAAAAATCTCATTCCACAATTACGTATTTCCCTTATAAAGTCACATTTTGATGAAGCAGTTCTTCCCACATATTAATACAGAATAGAAGCCCCAGAACTAGCCTCCACTCCCACCCCCACCTTCTGATTCAGATGATAAGGCCCAGCCATTCATATAGAACTATCTACAGTAGTCCTGTCTGCTAATAAGGATGTTCACATATCTTACTACAGGAGTCCCCTCTGATCTACAGTTTTGCTTTCCATAGTTTCAATTACCCTGGTCAACCACTCTCCAAAAATATTAAATAGAAAACTTCAGAGGTAAACAACTTCTAAGTTTTAAATTGCCTGCTGTTCTGAATGTGAATCACTCAGCATATTGATGCTGTGCACACTCCCTGCCCCTTAGTCAATAGCCAGATCAGTTATCAGATATTTTGAAAGCGAGAGACATTCGCATAACTTTTATTACAGTATATTGTTATAACTGTCCTATACTGTTATTAGTTATTGTTGTTAATATCTAACTGTGCCTCATTTATAAAGTAAACTCTTCATAGATGTGTATGTATAGGAAGAAAACAGTACATACAGGTTTTGGCACTCTCTGTGGTTTCAGGCACCCACTGGGGGTCTTGGGATGTATCTCCTGTAAATAAGAACTGTACACAGAGGTAAAGAATGAGTAATTTACCACGGGGAATGTTGTATCCACAGAAGTTTTAATGCCCTGTCTCTCATGTGTTCCATCTTTCCAAAATGCAAAGTCTATTAATACTAATGCTAATCCTGTGCCCACGAACAAAAGACTCTTTTCTTTTCTTTTTTTTTAAAATATATTTTATTGATTTTTTACAAAGAGGAAGGGAGAGAGATAGAGAGTTAGAAACATCGATGAGAGAGAAACATCGATCAGCTGCCTCCTGCACATCTCCCACTGGGGATGTGCCCGCAACCCAGGTACATGCCCTTGACCGGAATCGAACCTGGGACCTTTCAGTCCGCAGGCTGACGCTCTATCCACTGAGCTAAACCGGTTTCGGCGACACTGTGTTTCTTGCCTGTAGCTCCAACTTGAAACAGTTTACAATTAAGAATCAGTTTCCTTTTCTCAAGGGAAAAAGAGATCAGTATTTCAATACATTTTTATGTTTGCAGTTGCAGGTAGGCCCGCAGAGCCTTGACAGCTACAGGCAGATGTTTTCAGGGCTACTCCTATATTTGTGTCTGTCTGAGAAAGGCAGCCAGAGAAAATGGGGAAAGAAAAGAAAGGTCCCTGCTTTGGACTGGCAGTGTTCCCGTGTTAGCAACTTTTCCTAAGCCTTTCCCCCGCAAGTTGATTGGGGTAAGCGTGTTCTAAGGTTGGACTGTAGAAGCTGGGTTGCTGTGGGAAAGGAATTGATTCTGAGGAGAAAAATCTAGTCTGTATGCAGATGGCCTCATTGCAGGAAAGTAGCGCCGAAATCATTTTTGTTAGCGGCATTGATAGGTACCTATCGTCTCTGTCCAGCCATGTCATTTTTCTCATGCATTTTTACATTTGCAAAGTCACTTCCCTCTTTCTGGAAATGCCTCGCAATCCCTAAACGCCCCTGGTCCTATTACATTGTGCTGCTTTACCTTCTTCTCATCTCTGAATCTTTGCTTTCAGTAAAGAATGAACGACTGTAGAACATCCAGTCTTTAAGTCTCTGCCCAAAGTTCCCTTGTCCTTTCATTATTAAAACTTAATAATTTTGTACCTGCAGGGGCCTCAGTTGGTTGAACTATTATCCCATATACCACAAGGTTGCGGGTTCAATTCTTAGGGCACACACCTAGGTTGCCGGTTTGATTTCCCATCAGGGTGGGGATGAGAGACAACTGATTGGTGTTTCTCACATTGATGTTTCTCTCGCTCTCTTTCTTCTTTCATCTCTAAAAAAATTAGTAAGAACATATCCTTGGGTGAGGATTAAAAATATTTAATCTTCTTTTGCTTCTGTGTTTCTGATACACCATTCCTAAATACACATATAAATGGGAAAATGTTGTTAAATATTAAGACTTTCCATCCAGGAACTTATCCTTACTTATAAATTTAATCAGATCTTCTTTTACATTTTCATTAAGATTTTATAGTATTAAGCAATATGGGCCATGTATCTTTCATAATAAATTAAGTTCTATATTTTGTAGCTTTTATTTTTATTATGAAAAGTGTACTTGCTACTATAGAGGGATCATTGGTATATATTTTATTTTTACCTTCCTTATCAAACTATGTTAATCGTATTTTTTAAAATTAAGAGTTGCTTTGAGTTTAAGTATACAACACAATCTAAAAACAATTTGATCTTTTCTTTTTCTATATTTACAGTGACTATTCTGTTATCCTGTTGTGTTAGCTAGATTTCTAAAATAATGTTGTATAGTAGGTAACCTAGGGTAATTTTTTGTTTTACCTAAGTACAATCTTGATTTCTAGATGGCATAGCACTGCACCTTTCCCTTTCCTTCTAAACTAGATTATTGCCATCTAGAAACAAACTTGAAGGTTTTTTGTTGTTCTCCCTAGAATTTAGGGTAACCTAGCATCTATGAGCTCTAAGCAGCCCTGCTTCCTCTTCCTTGGGCACCCCAATTTTCCTAATTGTCTCAGTTAAAATGCACCTTTTTCACAGCTTAGAAAAGAATGTGTGGGCCCACCCCCCCTACCCCTGCCTCCCTCAGCACATACACCCTGAGAATGTAAAACTTCCCTAGTCAGGTAATCCTACCTAATCAATTGGTGTGTATGGACCACCCACCTATACCTGCCTGCATGCCTGTGTTTCCTTCAGTTTTTCTGGTTTTAGAATTGGCCCATCTCCCCCACTTCTTTGACTAATTCCACTTATTTTATAAATCTCAGCTCAAATGTCACTTTTTAAAAAAAATACCTTTCAAGTGTCACTTTTTGAAGGAAACATTCAAATCTCCTTTTCCCTTTTTTAGAAATTAAATATGTATTGTTGAAAGTATTACATATGTCCCCTCCCTTTCTCCATTGACCCCCTCTAGCCTATCCCCACCACGTACCCCAGGTCGTCACACCCTGTTGTCTGTGTCCATGGGTTATGCATATATGCATACAAGTTCTTTGATCTCTTCACACCCACCCTCCCCCACTTTTCCTCTGAGGTTCCAAAGTCTGTTCTGTGCTTCTATGTCTTCAAATCTATTTTGTTCATCAGATTCCACATATGAGTGAGATCATGTGTTAGTTGTCTTTCCTCTGACTGGCTTATTTTGCTTAGCATAATACTGTCCAGGTCCATCCGTGCTGTCTCAAAGGGTAAGAGATCCTTCTTTTTTACTGCTGCATAGTATTCTATGTTATAAATGTACCACACAGCGTTTTTATGCACTCGTCTATTGATGGGCACTTGGGCTGTTTCCAGATCTTAACTATTGTAAATTGTGCTGCTATGAACATAGGGGTGGCATACATTCTGTTTGGTGTTTCAGGTTTCTTAGGATATATTCCTAGAAATTGCTGAGTCAAATGGCAGTTCCAAGTTAATTTTTTGAGGAAACTCCATACTGCTTTCCGTAATGGCTGCACTACTCTGCATTCCAACCAGCAGTGTACTAGGGTTCCCTTTTCTCCACATCCTCGCCAAAACTTGCCATTTGTTGATGATAACCATTCTGGCAGATGTGAGGTGATACCTCATTATCATTTTAATTTGCATCTCTCTGATGATCAGTGACTTCGAGCATTTTTTCATATGTCTCTTGTCTGTATGTCTGTTTTGGAGAAGTGGCTATTTAGGTCCTTTGTCCATTTTTTAATTGGATTGTTTATCTTCCTTTTGTTAAGTTATGTAAGTTCCTTATATGTTTTGGATATTAACCCTTTATCAGATGTATCATTGCCAAATCTGTTCTCCCAGTGGGCTCCCTTTTTATTTGTTGATGGTTTCTTTTGCTGTGCAGAAGTTTTTATTTTTGATGTAGTCCCATTTGTTTATTAGTTTCCTTTGCCTAGGGAGTGCTCGGCAAACTGCAGCTCACGAACCACAATGCGGGTTCTTTGCCCCTTGAGTGTGGCTCTTCCACAAAATCCTGACTTCCGCACATGGGCCACGAAGTTTCAATCACACTGTATGTGCACGCCTGCACTTGGTATTTTGTGGAAGGGCCACACTCAAGGGGCCAAAGAGCTGCATGTGGCTCTCGAGCCGCAGTTTGCCGAGCACTGCCCTAGGAGATGTATCTGTAAACACATTGCTACAAGAAATGTCAGATTTTGCTGCCTATGGTTTCTTCTAGAATTTTTATGGTTTCAAGACTTACATTTAAGTCTTTTATCCATATTGAGTTTATTCTTGTGTATGATGGTTATTGGTGGTCTAGTTTCTTTTTTTTGCAGGTATCTGTCCAATTTTTCCAACACCATTTATTGAAGAGACTATCTTGACTCAATTGTATGTTCTTGCCTCCTTTGTCAAATATTGAGCATAATGGCTTGGGTTGATTTCTATTCTATTCCACTGAGCTATATGCCTATTCTTGTGCCAGTACCAGGTTGTTTTGATTACAGTGGCACTAAGAACATGTGTCAGAGTTCTCCATTTACTTTGTGATTCTGTGGAAATGTCATTTTCTCCAACTGATAAGATCCATAATAAGATCCATAGGGGCATATCTGGTGTTTGTTTTTGCCTGTTTTACCCTTAGCACCTTGCACAGTGCCTGCCCCGCAGTGGACGCTCAGGAGGTGTTTGCTGACCTGCAGAGATGGGGGGAGAGGAGGGTGCAGCAGGTGGCCATAGCCGCTATTTAAACACTTTGTCAGAACCCTAAGTAAAATGCCTCTGATGCTTTCATTATGTATTCATTACAAGAGGGTTTAACTTACTAGTTAGCCCTCCAGTGGATTTTAGGGTGATTATAGTTTATAATTCTTAGACCTACAAAATGAAACAGATAACTCAGTTGTTGTCTTCATGAAAATACTCTATTTAACCAATCACATTAATGCCTTTAAATCATCCAACCTTTTGTATTATCTGCATTTTCATGGCTTACTGAGTGGGGATTTCACTTTCCAAAAGACTTTTATCTTAAAATATAGCAATGATATGTGCTGTTTAAAATTCTATTTAATATGTAATATGTTCTCATATGCAAGCTTCCCAGACTTTAATAAATTTTTGAGCTACAATGCAAAATGTATATGCATTTTAATAGTATTATTTAGTGTATATCTTGGCATTTACTCACATCCATTGAAGGCAGTCTTATCTGTTATTTGGAAACATGTTTATTTTTTTCTTGTCACATTATAAACCAATAATTTAATATTACTGTTTAAAAAAAAACATATTAATGCAGAACAGTAAACTTTATTTTTTCATTTGATTGTGAAACCCAGTATGCTTTTGAACGTGTGATACCCTCTTAGGGTATAAGTTTCATGAAACTCGTTTCTTTCATACACAGATCCTGAAACGGAAAATGAGTCTCAGAATCAGAGTGCTGAACAGACCACACCAGGCTCTCAGGAGGTGGATTTGGTGGATGGAGCGTCTCCGGAGGACAGCCTCTGGACTCTCACCCAGAATCATCATCCCCAGCAGCTACGGACAGCGCCGCTGCAAGCGCTTCTCCTTCCCAGAATTCTGATCCCACGGAAAACCATGGGCCTACAGGCTTTGGTGGTGAATGTACATATTTAGATGAAGATGAAGAACAGTCAGAAACTGAGGAAGATTCCAGTCCCAATGTCAGCTGGGGTAAGGAGGCCCAGCCCGTGCACCCCATACTAGCAAACTGGAATGAGGATATGGAAGCAATTGAAATGATGGAGAAGGAGATGCAGAAGAAGGGCGAACTATGACTCACTGAAGAATCGGTGGTAGGTATTTAAAAAGAGTAGGTAAACTGTGGTTAATAGACACCCTCATACTAAGCAGGCTCTCCAGTGGGAGGCTTTAGTATGGTAACGAGCAACCGCATTCTGACTGGGATAGTTGGTTATAGGAGCCTGGAGCTTGCTATGCTAGAATTGACCTTGTTTCAAACTGTCCCATGAGAAATGGAAACTCACAGTCCCCTCGATGGCAGCACCGCACCCCCCTGCAGTGCCTCAGGCCGTGAGAAGACTACTGGCGGACGCGCCTCGGATCCAGGTTTCTGCAGGCTCTGGACAGACGAGAAACAGATCCGGTTAGTAGTGGGGTGGGGAGCAGGAGCTCGTGTTGTTTCCTAATTAAAGGAAGCGTGACACTCTAGGTTTGGGGGTTAGAGTCACCGACCATATTGTGGGCATCCTGGTTGTGCTGCCTTCACAGAAACACTCAAAGTGACCTAAGTGGTTCTGAAGCAAGTGTGTTCACGGTGAGACCAGTCTTGCTCATCGCTTTCACTTGCTTCCTTGTGTAACAGATGATCAAGATGACTTGATTCCCCCCCCCCCCCAACAATGTCCTTTTCATTTAAACCAAAGGTGAAGCCAGTGTGCTTTCTCAGTGAGTTCTCTGCATAAGGACTAATCATTGGGACCAGGTACAAAGGTCATCTGCTATATTGTGGAAATTGGTTACTTAGTACTTTTGAAAAATGGAGCAAGGGAGAAACTAATGTTGCAATAAGAGCTGGCCATGGGGCCTTCCATAGGGAAAGCTGTGACTGCTCTGAAGTGGAACTTAGTGCTAGATCCTTACAGGGTGAATGACAAACCTTTTCCAGTTCGTTCTCTTAGAGGCGATGCCCTCTAGTCATCAGCCTTACTCCATCCCAGGTTTAGTATGCAGTTTGAGCCACAAGGCCCAGGTGACTGATAGCTTAATACATTTTGTTCCATTTCTGTCTTAGGAAGCCATGGTCATGCTGTGGTAGTGATCCAAAATCCTGGGGTAACTCTGCTTTCTAAAGTTGTACCTAAGGAGCCTGTCACATTTTCTGTTGAATCATGGTTTTTAAGTTTTGCTTTTTCTTTTTAAAACAAATATTCCTTCTGATATGGACTTGAAAATTAGTCTATGGTAACCTGTGTAGAAAACTTACACAGTACCAACTAACATGCAGCCATATAGCTTAATAAATTTTTTTTTTTTGGTGGCAGTCTGGAGCTGGCCACATTAAATTTTTTGTTGTTGATATCTGTAGACAGTCCTGTAGTTGAAATCATAACTTTATTCATTTTATTTATTTTTTTAATTTACCTGAATGTGTTCTAAAGGCATATTTTTTGTGAGACTTAATTTTCTTTCTCTTTACCATGACATTACATATAACCTTCTCCTAAGACAGTTTTGAGGTACTGACGAACTGAAACTGTGTATGAAGCTGTTAAAAAAAACAGCAGTGCTGTATTGTACTTGTGTATATTCATGTACAGTGTGTCTTAGATCCAGGTAGATGTATTCTTTTATAAGAGGAAAAATCGCTGCTTTCAGAAACTCCAGCTAAACTTAATTGGGTCAGTGAACCATAAATCTAATAGAGAATTCACTTAGGGGGTGTAGATTAGTATACAAGACCTTCATTGGCCATTGATTAAACCTGACACCAAAATGGATATTTTTTAGTCACTGCATGTGAAATTTGGCGTAAGAAGATAGAACTATAATACATAGAGTTCACGGCGGGATAGACATAGTGCTTTCTTCACTTTAATTGTAAAGCTGCCAAAATAGCTGAAGCTTAATTACTTGCCTTGATTTATAGGATTGGGGCTTGGCAAAAGGGAGCAGATGTTCCTCTAAGACTTTGATTCCAGAAGCCTTATATTTAGTGATTTGATTTTGTTTGTAGCTCAGAGCTATTGTTGTTTAAATCTCACTTTTCTAAGTTATCAAAACAACATTTTTTTCTCCCCAGCAAATATTTTTGTGGCATACAAGGAAAAGCCAGCTTATTGCCACTCTACCTTCCTTTGGCCATTAGGGGGAGCTGTTGCCATTCATTGAGATCTAGAAGCAAATTGCTTAGGAAAGTGAATCCTTAATAAGACAGGAAAGAAAATTAAGTTACACTCAGCGCCCAGAAGGAATTATACTTGATTTTTTCCCCATTTAAGAAAAGGTATAACTCTAACATTGCCTCTACATTTCTTATTTGACATACTGCCATGAAGTTAGTTTTTCAGTTCATTAAAAAATTCCAACAGCATTAGAGTTTTTTTTTTAAATACCTTCTATAGAGATTTTATTTACTTCCTAAAGATTCGGGGGAGTCTATGAAACCCTGAATTTTAGAAACATCTGGTCTACCTCAGTTAACTGTTGACTGCATAGAAATAGAGCTGAAGTGATCACCACAGCCATAAAATTGACTAAGAAGGATTTATACAATGTTTACAAACCTGGAATCAAGTAAGGCTTTTATCTGAAAGTTATTAGAGTAAGTATTTAATTCAGGTATTTAAGTTTAACTTGTTTACCAACTAAAAATAGCTGTAGTTTTTTCTGCTTATCAGAGTCCATTGAAATGATATTCCCTTAATCTGCAATACCTTATTTCCCATAAAGTTTTAGATGTGAAAGAATTGTAATTTACTAGTTTGGCGCAGGATATTTTGTTGGGTAGGTTTTCTTTTTAACCTTAATAGGCTTCCAACAAGAACATAGTTATTGTTTCAGAACAAATAATTTTTGACATTATACTTTTTACTTCACAGTATTAAAGAGTAAAATGAAAAATTGTGCACGCTCTGATAATTACTCC
Source organism: Myotis lucifugus (assembly GCF_000147115.1). NCBI lineage: Eukaryota > Metazoa > Chordata > Mammalia > Chiroptera > Vespertilionidae > Myotis > Myotis lucifugus. Next base: position 790,386 of record NW_005871113.1, on the reverse strand, counting down.
CTCGAGAATTTGTCTCAAATTACTGTCACACAGCCCTTTTCATAGTAAAACCAGCATTTGTTCTCTCACCAAACCCCATGCCAAATTCATCATAAAGAAAGCTCAGCATAAGTAATTCAAATAGTGCTTATAATTGTTTATTAGGTGGGGGCATTTAGTGAATATTCCAACCGGTCGTTTTCTGCACAAGGCTTTAGTCAGAACATAGAAAAAAAACATTCTGTGAATGAAATATTGTATGTTCAGATTTTATAAGAGACATTTTTAAAAGCCCAATTTACAGCCGTATATTTTCTTATGATGTAATTTATGAAAAAGATGTCTGTACTAACAGGTGCTGTAACACTACTGTTGTTGGATTTTATTGTTTGGTGATAAATGATAAATGTATACAATATTTCTAAGGGAAACTATGTACTGTGATGTAAAAGTCTGGGCAAAATGTATATAATCCTTGTACATAAATGTGTATCTGATTATAATTACTGATTGTAAAGATTTAATAAAACATGTAAATATCCTGGTCTAGTTTTAATTTGAACTTTTAGTGTCACTTTGCATATGTTTATACTTTGATCTCTTTTAAAATGTTTTCTTTTCAAGTCATCTTTCCTTTAATTTCTATATTACCCCAGGGGAGTAAATGTAGGGGACATCTTAGGGTAAAGAAACACAAACGTACCTTCAACAGCTCCGCCAGTGCCAAGGACCCTCCGAGTAGAGTTAGTGATTCAGTGTCAATATTGTCATCAAAGGTAGCACTCACCTCAGTTCCAGTGACATTTTCTATTAGCAGCCACTTCCAGATCCTGTGCTTTTCATCTGTACTATTTCAGGGCTTCTGAGCTCAGATATCTTGAAAGACCTAATAATAGTAGTATTTATTGATCATTACTTTCTTGAAAGATGAGCAAACAAAGACTTAAGTTCTAAGCATCTTACCCCGAGCCCCACCTTTGGTGACTTGGCATTGGGAGCCCGTGTTCCTTCCAGTGTGCTGTCCTCTCCCTTCCTTTGCCAGGCCTCACCCCTCCTCCCACCTTCATTTCAGTTTCGACTCACCTTTCTGTGCTCGGCCACGACCTTCCCAGCGGGGACTGACATTTAGAAATGGTAGCATCCATTCGTAGGTTCTCTGGGCATTCTTTCCGGTCCGTGTGCCTCCATTCCTGTAGGACAAAGCACCAATATTTCAGGAAAGAGCTAAAGGATCCATAGTAGCTCTTGGAAGATTTCAAAGGTGAGCTTGCTTTTCGGAATAAAGCAAACTTAAGAGGTCTTTCTAAGAGAAGTAATTTACTGGTTAATGGGGAAGGATGTGTCGGCACCTGTCTGCTAGTAAGGCTTATCTTTCTCAAAGCCTTCTAAGCCTGGAGGTCTATAGTTTTTATCCACTCCCCTCCACAGAGCAAATGGGAGGCCGCTGACAGACCCTTGGGCTTGTCTTAACACATGGCGGGTGGATCACGAGAATTCTCGTCTTTTCTAAGACTTGTGACCAGTCACAAGAATACTTTACAAAGATATTAGCTTGTAAGAACATGTAATAAATAACTTCAAAATGCAGTGGGTGTTTAATTTTCAAGCGTGCCTTTAACATTTCTGTAAAACCTTTTTTGTATTCGTTCAATAGAAACTTATCTGGCCGCTGGGTAAAGCTAGGAATAAAACTGCTGGTCCATAATGTGTTAAGTCACAGGATGTACTCGCCATCCAGATGACAGGAAAAATACTCAAAAGTTCTACGGATCCGTTTTTGTTCATCCAGAGACAGAGAAGCATCGATCAGACCGTTAAACCTCAGAGGGGAAGGTAGGGGAGGGTCGGGGTAAGGGAGAGAGCAACCAAAGGACTTGTATGCATGCATATAAGCCTAGCCAAAGGACACAGACACCAGGGAGGGTGAGGGCATGAGTGGGGGACAATGGGGGGATAAGGACACATAGGTAATACCTTAATCAATAAAAATAAAAAAGTTCTACGGTATGTTAGAGAACATCTCTACCCAATAATGGGATGGGATTTCTTAAAACAAAAACAATGAAACCCTCCCTCACATGGTTGAGGAGAGAACCAAAGTCCCTAAAAAGTAATCCAAGGTAGAGGAAATTAATACTAAGGAACTGGCTGCTACTCTCCCCACCACCACCCTGGTGCTGGAGTTTTGCAGCAACATGAGGCACATCTTACATAGGAATCCCCACCTTTATCTTTTCTGAACCTCTAAGAAAAGCCATTGACCTTAGGTCCAAGAGGCAAGCTGACAATCACTGCAGGATAGCTTGTCTTATACTCCCTTTCCTCATTCTCCCATCCTGCTTCTTCCCTTTGCAGAGTAAATCAAATTCAGGAGTCAGTCCCAGCTGCTACCTTTAGAAGGGCTAATCTGCTTATTCAGCCACTCCTGCCTTACTGAGGCATTAAGCTAACTGACTTCCAGTCCCAATTGCCTTATTGTATCATTATAAAAAAAATTTTAAAAGTCCTCTGATCTCAGTCTCTAATCATTACTTCCTATTCTCTCAACTCGTCCAGTTGGGTAATTCTTTAGGACCTCCATCCAATCCATCACCCTTCGCTTCCCAACCAACTCACCATTAACCTCTCTTCCTGTTGAATTAACTTGGCAAAACTTTAAATCTTATTAATCCCAACTACTCACTGATTCTGTTAGAACTGGATGAAATCACACCTCCACTGCTAACTGGCCTCACTTTAAATCATGCCCACATATCTCAAATGAGATTCAATACTTACCCAAATTCCAACCACATTTCTCTAGCTAATTTATTTTCCCACTCTGAGAAAATTTTCATACCACCTTTCTTTTCAAATATCCCATATTCCTTGCCTGTCACTCATCTGGAGATGTCACCCCATAGTTCATTGAAAAAAAAAAAAAACAACACAGATGAGAATGACTTTAACTACCAACCCATCTGCCTGCTGAGTCCATATGACTTGAGGGAACAGAAGCAGTAATCACAAAACTCCCACCTAACAAATCCCTGGTCCAGGTGACTTCCCAAGGGAGTTTTACCAAACATTCAAAGAACAACTAGCACCTACCCTCCTCAAACTATTCCAAAAAATGTAAGAGGAAGTAACACTCCCAACCTCTTTTTACGAAGCCAGCATTATCCTAATGCCAAAACCAGATAAAAACACTACAAAGAATGAAAATTACAGGCAGTATTCCTGATGAACACAGATGCTAAAATCTTCAACAAAATATTAGTAAATTGGATCTGGCAATATATTAAAAAGATCATAACCATGACCAAGTGGGATTTATTCCAGGGATGCAAGGCTGGTACAATATTCACAAATCAATAAATGTGATCCATCACATAAACAAAAGATAAAAACCACCTAATCATATAAACAGATGCAGAAAAAGCATTTGACAAAATCCAGCACCATTTTTTTTGATAAAAACTCTCAGTAAAGTGGGAATAGAGGAATCATACCTCAATATAATAAAGGCCGTATGTCACAAACCTATAGCCAACATAATACTCAATGGGCAAAAACTAAAAGTGTTTCCCTTAAGAACAGGAACAAGACAAGTATGTCCGCTTTCACCACTCTTATTCAACATAATACTGGAAGTCCTAGCCACAGCAATTAGACAAGAAGAAGAGCTAAAAGGCATCCAAATTGGAAAGGAGGAAGTAAAACCGTCATTATTCTGATGGCATGATATTGTACATAGAAAAACCCTAGACTCCACCAAAAAATACTACACTTAATAAATGAATTCGTCAAGGTAGCAGGATACAAAATCAACATCCAGAAATCAAGGGCATTTTTATATACCAATAATGAACTCTAAGAAAGAGAAACTAAGAAAGCATTGCAACAACAAAAAAATAAGATACCCAGGAATAAACAACCAAGGTAAAATACCTGGACTTGGAAAACTATAGGACATTGAAAAAAGAAATAGAGGAAGAAACAAATGGAAGCATATACCATGTTCGTGAATTGTTAGAATTAATATCATTAAAATGCCTACTAGTATACTACCCAAAGGAATCTATAGATTCAATGCAACCCCCATTAAAATACCAATGGCATACTTCACAGTGCTAGAACAAACACTCCAAAAATGTATATGGAACCATAAAAAACCCCGAATAGCTGCAGCAATCTTAAGAAAGAAGAATAAAGTAGGAGGGATCACAACACCGGATATCAAACTATACTACAAAGCCATTATAACCAAAACAGCCTGGTACTGGCACAAGAATAAGCATATAGATCAATGGAACAGAACAGAGACCCCAGAAATGGACCCACACCATTACAGTCAGTTAATATTTGACAAAGGAGGCAAGAACATACAATGGAGTAAAGACAGTCTCTTCAACAAATGCTGCTGGGAAAAATGTACAGACACATACAAAAAGACGAAACTAGACTACCAACTTACACCATATACAAGAATCAACTCAGGATGGATAAAAGACTTGAATATAAGGTATGAAACCATGAAAATCTTAGAGGAGAGCATAGGCAGTAAAATCTCAGACATCTCATGTAGCAATATGTTTATGGATACATCTCCTAGTGCAAAGGAAATTAAGGAGAAAATAAACAAATGCACTACATCAAACTAAAAAGCTTTGTACAGCAGAAGAAACCATTAACAAAATAAAAAAGGAACCCACTCTATGGGAGAACATATTTGCCAGTGATACATCTAATAAGGGGTTAATTAATATCCAAAATACATAAAGTACTCATATAACAACAAAAGGAAGACAAACAATCCAATTAAGAAATGGGCAGAAGACCTAAATAGTAGACATTTCTCCAAAGAAGACATACAAATGGTCAAGAGAAATGAAAAAATGCTCAAAGTCACTAATCATTAGAGAAATGCAAATTAAAACCACAGTGAGAGATCACTTCACACCTGTCAGAATGGCTATCATCAAAAAATCAACAAACAACAAGTGCTGAGGAGGATGTGGAGAAAAGGGAACCCTATTCACTGCTGATGGGAATGCAGACTGCTGCAGCCACTGTGGAAAACAGTATTGAGTTTCCTTAAAAAATGGAACTTTCCTTTGACCCAGTGATCCCACTTTTGGGAATATATCTTAAAAACCCCAAAATACCAATCGGAAAGAATATATGCACCCCTATGTTCATAGCAGCGTTATTTACAATAGCTAAGATTTGGAAACAGCCTAAGTGTCCATCGGTAGATGAGTGGATAAAAAAGCTGTGGGTCATTTACACTATGGAATACTCGCAGGCTTTAAAAAAAAAAAAAAGAAAAAAAAGAGGGGTCTTTTACCCTTGGGACAGCATGGATGGACCTGGAGAATATTATGCTCACTGAAATAAGCCAAACTGAGAAAGACAAATATCATATGATCTCACTTATTTGTGGAATCTAATGAACAGAATGAATTGACCAACAAACTAAGACCCAAAGCATGGAGGCATGGAACAGACTGACATACTTCAATATGGGGTTAATGGAATGGAAGAGATAAACCAAAGAACTTATATACTATAGGCATAGCCCATGGACACGGGCAATAGGGTAGTGAAGACCTGGGCAGAGGGGTGGATAGGGGCTGAGAAAGGGGTTGGGGGGGGGGAGGAGATATCTGTAATACTATCAGCAATGAAAAATATATTTTAAAAAGAAGAAATATATAGTTGAATATTTTAATAGCTTACTCAAAAATAATTGTTAAACAAGCAAAAACCCAGAGAATCAGCAAATGTCTAGAAGGCCAGCACACCAGCAACCAACTTTACCTGCTGGCATTTATAGAGCTCGCCACCTAACAGCACACATTCTTTTCAAGAGCACATGGAGCATTTTTCAAGATAGACCATATGCTAAGCCATAAAACAAATTTCAATAAATGTAAAAGAATCGAAATTATTCAAGGTATGTTCTCTGAACATAAGATAATTGAACTAAATGGAAAAAAACACACACACCATATCACAATTTATGCTACACAGCCTTCAGTTTTTGGAGAGAAGTTTATAGCTATAAATGGACACATCAAACATTAAGAACATTTCAAATAAACAACTTCAGTGTTCACCTTACGAAACTAGAAAAGGGAGAGCAAACAGAGCAAGCAAAAATGAGGCAATAACAAAGATCAAAGCATAAAAGAAATAATAGAAAAACATAAAAAATCAATATCACCAAAAAAAAAAAAAAAAAAAAAAAAAAAATCAATATCACCAAAGGTTGGTAGTTTTACAAAATTGATAAACCGTTAGCTAGATCGACCAGTAGGAAAAAAGAATGTGCAAAATTACCAAAATCAGAAATAAAAGAGAAGATAACCCCTTTGACCTTACAGAAATTAAAATGATTATAAGAATACGATGAATAACTTTATGGAAACAATTTAGATAACTTACATAAAATGAACAAAATACCAAAACTGACTCAAGAAGAGGTATAAAATCTGAATACACCAACCAAGAGGGAATAAATAAAATGAATTAGTAATAAAAAAAATTCTCAATCTGGGCTTAGGCCCAGTCAGCTTCCCTGGTAAATTCTATCAAATATTTTTAAAATATATAATACCAATCCTTCACAAACTTTCTCAGGAAGTAGAACAGGCAGGAAGACTCCCCTTCTGTTCTATTAGTCTCCTACTAAGACACCAAAACCATTCAAAGATAACAAGAAAACTGAAGAATAGCTCCTGTGAACACAGACACATAAATCCTTAATTAGACATTAGCATGCTGCATCCAGAAACATATAAAATTATTCTCAAATGAAAAAACACAATGAGATATGCACTTCACATCAACTAATGTGACTATAATAAAAAAAGACACAATAGCAAACACTGGTGAAGATGTGAAGAAATTGGAACCCACATACATACATGCTGGCAGAAATTTACATGGTGCAGCTGCTTGGAAAACAGTTGGACAGTTTCCATGACAATTAAATATAGTTTCTCTATAAACCAACAATTTTCATTTTAGGTATATAAAATATATACCTACACACAAAACTTGTACACAAATGTTCACAGCAGCTTTACTTATACATAGCCAAAAAGTAGAAACAACCATAATATCCATCAACTGATGAATTTCATACAATGGAATATTATTCAGCCATAAAAAAGAATGAAGTCAGGACACATGCTACAACTGGACAAATCCCAAAATCATAATGCTAAGTTAAAGAAGCCAGTCACAAAAATCATATAAACACATTATATGATTTTATTTGTATGCAACGTCCTTAACAGACACATCTATAGAGACAGAAAGTAGAATCATGGTCACCTCAGGCGGTGGAGGATGAGGAGAGAAGGAATGGGAGTGACAATGGAATGAAATGAACCTTCTGAAACTAGGTTGTGTTGCGGGCACATCCCCAGTGGCGGGTGTGCAGGAGGCAGCTGATCGATGTTTCTCTCTCTTCGATGTTTCTAACTCTCTATCCTTCTCCCTTCCTCTCTGTAAAAAATCAATAAAATATATTTTAAAAATAAAATAAAATTAGGCTGTGGTGATGTTTGCACAGCTCTGTGACTCTATTAAAATCACTGGATTGCACACTTTAAGTGGGTGAATTGTATGTGAATGCTATGTGAATTATATCTCAATAAAACCTTTAAAAATTTTTCAAAGACACACTGACTTACACTCTTTTCCTTTCAGAGAAGTTGGGCAATAAAATATTCACCAAATTCTATGTTACAAGTTCTTTTCCTTATACTTTTTATCTGTTTGTGTTTATTTTTGTTTTATTTCTATTGTTAGTAGAAGTATCAATTGGTGCAATATTTCTAGAAATCAATTCATCGGTACACATCAAAACCTTAGAATGATTTCTTTCCTTTTAACTTAGCTATCTACTACTAGGAATCTAAGGAAATAATTAGGGGGTAGACATAAATTTCCATTCAAATATTGTGAATAAGAGGAAAAATTTGGACAGAATCTACATGTCTGTGGGGTAATGGTTAAGAAAAGTACGGCCCAATAAAAAAAATGTGTATGCATTAAAATGTTTATAAAAAGTTTTTTAAAAAAATATCTAAGAGCATGCAGTTAATTCAGATCAATTAAGCAAAGACTGACTATCCTTACCATTGCCATTCACTGACCCAAACCCTGGGATGTATGATGTTCAACACAGATCCAGATCTTGTTCTCCTGGATTTTACAGTCAAATCAAGAAGACAAACATTGAAAGAAAAAAATCACATTTATCCTGAAAGACCTAGGATTTGTAGTGCCTGAGAACTGCCAAAGAAATGATGGCCCAGCTTTGAAGACAGCTGTATGAAGCTAATCCTAAAAATATGTTCCTTGTTGTTGGAGGTAGACACTGAAGAGAACACAGCGAGTAGTGGCCGCAGAATTTGAGCGCCAACAGATTTCTGTGATCATCACTTTGCTGGTTCTCCTCATTGGATAGAAAAGCAATCAGAAGCCAAGGTGGGAAGTGAGGAGACCAAGGCCACAGGCTTCCAGGATTGATTATGCCTTTAGGAAGGATGAAGGTCCTGGTGCCTCTGTTTTAGTCCTACCCCCCCCCCCCCCACACACACACACACTTTATAGCCTCAGTACATCCATTCCTTTGCAAATTAGCATTCAGCCAGCAGGATAATTGCTAACTTCAGAGCTGCCCCTGAGGTGCCTTTTCAAAACTCCAGGGCTCCATTGAACACAGTTGAAAAACTACTGACTTAGGTAATTTATTGTTCCTTATTTAAACTTCTAGCACATTTGAGCAAAAACGTCTTTTAATTCCCAGAAAAGTGGCTAGTCCCATAGGCAGCATTTATTCTCTCCCTTTCCCTATGAATAACCCCATGAATGAAAGAATACACCGTGCCCTTGCTTTTGCGCTGCTATTCATCTGAATTAACATGTGTGGGCAGAGCTCGAGTGGTGAGACCAGGATACGGATCCTTTGCTGGGTGGGCCCTCCTGTGGGTCTCAAACCCAAGGGTTCCCAAGCTTTCTTTGTGGCGATGGCAGAAATGATTTTCTTTAGACCCGAATCACTGAACCTGAACTTGCTAAATTTGACGTTCTAAGATAGAGAGCTTCAATGATAAGCAGCCCGCTTATCTCTGTATTGGTAAGGCTCTAATGGAGAATTCTGGACTAACAAGGCTAGAGACATCTCATCTTACGATTGTATTTTCTTAATGGATAAAGGAGAAGTGGTACATGTATACAATGGAATGTTACTTAGCTGTAAGAAAAAGAATGAACTATTGCCACCTGCCACAACAGGGATGAGTCTAGAGGTATTATGATAAGTAAAATAAGTCAGACAGAGGAAGACAACCGCCATTCGATTTCACTTATAGTGGAGTCTAAAATAACAATATAGACGAGTAAAGAAAACCAAAACAAACTCATCGATACAGAGAACATTGATATTGCCAGGTGGGGAATGGGTGAAAGAGGAGAAGGGGTTAAGATGTGCAAATGGCCAGTTACAAAAGCAGTCATGGGGATGTGTGGTACAGCATGGGGAATATGGTCGATAATGTTGTAATTACTATGGATGGTGCCAGATGGGTTCTGGACTTATCAGGGTGACTACTTCATACATACATTATATGAATTTGTAATCACTGTCTTATACCTGAAGCTAATATAATAGTGTATGTCAACTATAATTGAAAAATAAATGATCAAAAAACGAAAAGATTGTATTTTCCAAATCTCTCTTAAATTCTCTCAAGGCTTGTCATGACAATGTTTACTTATTGGATGTTCACCATATGCTTAGAACTTACAAAACCATTGGAAACAAGTACCATTATTATTACAGTTTTACGTGAGAAAACGAAGGCTTGGCAGTTGGGGTTCTTAAGTCAAAGAAACACTCCGGCTAAGTTAAGCAGGGTGGAGAGAGAGAGAGAGAGAGAGAGAGAGAGAGAGAGAGAGAGAGAGAGAGAGAGAGATATCTTGGAAGGTTCTAGAGATGGCACAAGGGGATCTGAGGGAGGGGCCACATTTTTTCCCAATCCTTTTCTTTATTATGTATAATTGGAAGTTAAGAGTACAGACTCTGGAGCCAGACTGATGAGATCAGAATCCTGGCTCCACTCCTTCCTCTATGTGACCTTGAACTCGGCCCCTCAGTTTCCTCATCTGTCACGTGGGGATAACGGTAGGACCTATCTCTAGAGATGGCTGCAGTCTAAGCAGTGAGCTCACTGCCGCAACCATGGGGACTCAGCACCACAGCAATCGTTCGCTGAAATGCAGTGTAACTGTGCTTTCAATCCCTCGCCCTGTGGTCTCCTCCCCACCAGGTTGCTGACCTTGAGCTTCATCTATAAATTATAACTGTGTTAATCAGGTCTGGTCATCACTAGTGGCAGCTTTGGCTGAGTGATCCGTCCTCCAGCTTCTTATTGGCCGGGGTGGAGATGGAGGGAGGATATCTCACCAATGGGAAGAGACCTCTTTGCAAAAGCTCCCAGATCAGAAAGAGAGCTGGGCATTGCCGGAGAGTCATGTGAGTACAGCAGTGGGAGGGACTTAATAAAAGGCAATTATTCTGATAAATCGCTGGCTTTGCAAGGAAATTAAAAACAAAGGTACTTTCTTGGGACTTGTAATCTCTCTGTCAGAAAGGACATTGCACAGCTTCTCTCCCTGGAAAAGGCAGGGGACTGCATCTCCCTGCAGCAGCCTCGGGCCACACTTAACACCTTACTGATTCAGACTGGGGCACCGTTTTCCTTGTTTCTTAAGGGCTGTGTCCTGTTATTTCTTTTTTTTCCCTTAAATTTTCTCTCTCACATATAAGAACAAAAACTTCCTCCTGAAACCTCTAGTTCTCAGAACTTGCTTAGAAAGTATTTGATATTTTCTTAAATTTTATTTTTTCAATTAGAGTTTACGTTCATTATTATTTTGTATTGGTTTCAGGTGTACAGCATAGTGGGTTAGATAATCATATACTTTACAAAGTGTCCCCCCAAAATTTCAAGTACCCACCTGGCACCATACATAGCTATTACAGTATTATTGACTAAAGACAAAGGCCATATAATTTTACTTACATGTGGAATCTAAAGAATGAAATAAACAAAACAGAAATGGAATTATAGACACAGAAAACAGACTGATAGTTGCTGGAGGGAAGTGAGGTTGGGGGGCTGGGTGAAAAAAAAAAGAAGGGATCAAGAAGTACTAATTGGTAGTTACAATAGTCACAGGGATGTAAAGGACAAACAGGGAGTATTGGATCTGGTAAACGCAGAGCCACTTGCTTGCTGTGTGACTTTGGCAAGTTACTTCTCTGAGTGTTGTCTGCCCCTGGCTTCCCTCCATTTTCTCTAAGTGAGCTCTACCCTGCAGACGGTGGGATTGCCACCAAAGAAACAAGAGCCATCAGAGACAGTCTTGCTTTGGCAGCTTCCCTTGCAGCCGGGCAGTGAGCTCAGGGGTTAAATTCTGTGGGCTGGAGCTTTGAATTAAGGTGGGTCAGCTGGAATCTCCTCAGGCGAGTGTGGTGGCAGCTACTACATTCAGTCTCCAGGGACACAGTGTCAACATCTTTTCGAAGAATATTTTATCACAGGGGGGAAATGTACATTATATAAAGTTAAGTGTCAAGAATAAGACTACTGTTTAAACATCCAGGTAATTATTGTACTAGAAAAACATGAATTAGGAAAAAAAATTAGCTGGAAGAAGATATACCAAAATGTATTATCTTTGGAGTGATGCAATGAGGGATGATTCTTTCCTCACATACTTTGCCGGGGTTCTAAACTGTTCACAATAAATGAACAATTTTTGCTTTCAGTTTTTCCTTTGGAACCCAGACACACTCTGAAGTGGGTTAATCATAATCCTCAGCTCAGTAAATACTCTCCTCATTGGTCCATGCATAGCCATTATTTATTCATTGGTTAGTACTTATAATGTAATAAGTACTCAGAAGCCCAATGCTCAAAGGCACTAATCATTAGAGAAATGCAAATTAAAACCACAATGAGCTATCACCTCACACCGGTCAGAATGGCTATCATCAAAAAATCAACAAATAACAAGTGTTAGCGAGGATGTGGAGAAAAAGGAACCCTAGTTCACTGCTGGTGGAAATGCAGACTGGTGCAGCCACTGTGGAAAACAGTATGGAGTTTCCTCAAAAAATTAAAAATGGAACTTCTGTTTGACCCAGCGATCCCACTTCTGGGAATATATCTTAAAAACACCAAAACACCAATCAGAAAGAATATACGCACCCCTATGTTCATAGCAGCGTTATTTACAATAGCTAAGATTTGGAAACAGCCCAAGTGCCCATCAGTAGATGATTGGATAAAAAAGCTGTGGGACATTTACACTATGGAATACTATGCAGCTGTGAAAAAGAGGGACAGCATGGATGGGTCTGGAGAATATTATGCTAAGTGAAATAAGCCAATCTGAGAAAGACAAATAAATATCACATGATTTTACTTATTTGTGGAACCTAATGAACAAAATGAATTGACTAACAAAATGAGACCTAAAGCATGGAGGCATGGAACAGACTGACATACCTCGATGTGAGGTTGGAGGGATGAGAAGAGATAAACCAAAGAACTTATATACTTACATGCAGTGCTCAAGGGCATGGGCAATAGGTAGTAAAGACATGGAGGGGAGGGGGGTTATGGGTAGGGGCTGGGAGGAAGGGTAAAGGGGTGGTGGGGGGGGATTGGAGATATCTGTAATACTACCAACAATAAAAAATACATTTAAAAAGAAAGAAAGAAAAGCCCAGAGAAGGTAGAAGGAAGGAAATAATAAATATTAGAGCAGAAATAAATGGCATAGAGGCTAAAAAAAAAAATACAATCAATTAAACCAAGAGTTGGCTCTTTGAAAAGATAAACAAGATTGATGAACTATTAGCCAGACTCATCAAGAAACAAAGAGAGGACTCAAATAAAATCAGAAATGAAAGAGGCGCTATTACAATGGACACCACAGAAATACCAAGAATTGTAAGAAAATACTATGAACAACTACATGCCGGCAAAATGGACAAATTCCTAGAAACATACAATCTCCCCAAACTGAATCTGGAAGAATTAGAAAACTTGAAGAGGCCAATAACAACGAATGAAATAGAAGCAGTAATCACAAAACTCCCACCAGACAAAAGCCCTGGTCCGGAAGGCTTCACACGGGAGTTTTACCAAACCTTCAAAGAACAGCTAACACCTGCCCTTCTCAAACTATTCCAAACAATCCAAAAGGAAGACTTCCAAGCTCTTTATGAGGCCCCCATTATTCTCATTCCAAAACCAGTTTCAGGCACTACAAAGAAAGAGAGCTACAGGCCAATATCCCTAATGAACACAGATGCTAAAATCCTCAGCAAAATATTAGCAAAGCGGATCCCGCAATATCACACACCATAACCAAAAGATCATACACCATAACCAAGTGGGATTTATTCCAGGGATGCAAATCTGGTACAATATTCGCAAATCCATAAACGTGATACATCCCAGAAACAGATCAAAAGTCAAAATCCACATGATCATATTGACAGAAACAGAATAAGCATTGGACAAAACCCAACACCCGTTTTTGATAAAAACTCTCAGCAAAATGGGAATAGAGGAATCGCACCTCAACATAAGGAACTCAAGTCTGGGGGGCAAGACCGAATGCAGGTGTCCTGGCTGCTGCTTTTCCTCGTCTCCCCCCAATGCTTCCCACCCCAGCCTCTACTGAGGCACCTTGAATCTGCACCGCCCTCCCCCCTCCCCCTCACCACCCTCCCTCCACAGAAGCCTCAAGCCTCCGGGGAGTAGCTGCAAGGAAAATCCTGTGCCTGGGTTTAAAAAAACAACCCCCCCCCCTCAAAATGCAAAAGAAACCCTGAGGCTTTACCTCCTACAGGCTCTGGTCTCCCCTGTGGCCAGAAGCCCTGCCACCTCTCAGGGCTCCGTTGCTCCGAGCTGTGGAGCCCAGCCTCCAGCCTCCTTCTGGGCCTCAACCTTCGCAGGGAAATAACCCTCCCGCAGCTGAGACCGCTCTTCACCCTGGGCCTGCCTGCCTCACGGCAGCTGGGTCGGCCCCTCTCCTAACCTAGCCCTTCCTACTGGTCTCCAGGTGTTTCCTGTCCTTTCTTGACATGCGCCTCAGCTCTACCTCAGTTGGTAATTCCTTGTGAATGTTCCTCAATTTAGTTTTATTTCCAGTCTGCGCCTGGGAGGAGGTGCAACAGAGAGAGAGAGAGAAAAAAAAGAGAATAAACTCAAAATGGATAAAAGACTTAAATGTAAGTCATGACGCCATAAAAATCCTAGAAGAAACCATAGGCAGCAAAATCTCAGACATCTCTCATAACAATATGTTTACGGATTCATCCCTAAGGCAAGGGAAACTAAGGAGAAAATAAACAAATGGGACTACATCAAAATAAAAAGCTTCTGCGCAGCAAAAGAAACCATCAACAAATAACAAGGGAGCCCACCGTATGGGAGAACAGATTTGGCAATGATACATCTGATAAAGGGTTAATATCCAAAATATATAAGGAACTCATACAATTTAACAAAAGCAAGACAAACAATCCAATTAAAAAATGGGCAAGGGACCTAAATAGCCACTTCCCCAAAGCGAACATACAGATAGCCAAGAGACATATGAAAAAATGCTCGAAGTCACTGATCACCAGAGATGCAAATTAAAACAATGAGGTATCACCACCTCACACCTGTCAGAATATCAACAAATGATGCCCAGCTGTTGTCGCTCAGTGGTTGAGTGTTGACCTATGAACCAGAAGGTCTCAGTTCGATTCCTGGTCAGGGCATATGCCTAGATTGTGGGCTAGATCCCCAGTGTGGGGTGTGCCGATCAATGACTCTTATCACTGATGTTTCTATCTCCCCCTCTTCCTTCTCCTCTTAAATCAATTAAAAATATATTAACGAAAAGCAAAGGATGTGGAGAAAAGGGAACCCTAGTGCACTGATTGATGGTGGGAATGCAGACTGGTGCAGCCATTATGGGAAATACAGTATGGAGTTTCCTCAAAAAATTAAATATCGAACTGCCATTTGACTCAGTAATCCCACTTCTAGGAATATATAATATAAGAAACCCAAAACACCAATCAGAAAGAATATATGCACCTCTACGTTCATAGAAGCACAATTTACAATAGTTAAGATCTGGAAACAGCCAAGTGGATAAAAAAGCAGTGGTACATTTACAACATGGAATACTATGCAGCAATAAAAAAGAAGAATCTCTTACCCTTTGAGACCTGGAGAGTATTATGCTAAGGAAATAAGCCAGAAATAAGCCAGTCAGAGAAAGACAAGTATCACATGATCTCACTTATAGGTATAATCTAATGGACAAAATAAAATGAACAAAATCCAGAGACACAGAAGCATGGAACAGATTGTGGAATCTCAGAGGGAAGGTGAAGGTGGGTGGGAAGAAATCAACCAAAGAACTTGTATGCATAGATGTATAACCCATGGACACAGACAATAGGGTGGTGGAGGCCGGGGGTGGGCTAGAAGGGGTTAATTGGGGGTGGGAAGGGACATATGTAATACTTTCAACACTGAAGATTTAATTAAAAATGTTTTTTTCAAAAAAAATAAAAGAGAGTGTCAAATTGTTTTTCTAAAGCGGCTGCATCAGTCATATATAGTCTATAATATACAGGATGACCCCCCCAAAATGTATGCACATTTTAATAGCTCAATTGATGTTTGTTTCTTTTCATCCACACTAAGCTTTGAACAAAGGAAATTCATCCCCAAATGCTCCTGGGCGTTTGAAAATGCAGTGGAAGTACAAACGCTGCCTTTATAATTATTCCAAGTGTGTACACATGTTTTGGGGACCCTCTATATATGCCCAGCAACCGAGAGCCTGCGGCTCTGTATCCTTACCAGCATTGGGTGGTGTCCGATGTATGGCTTTTATATTCAGGAAAAAGAAGGCTGTTTCAAAAACAAACAAGAACAAAAAGACGTACTTGCCCTCCTTTCCCCCAAATTCTGGGGAGATTTGGGGCGCCAGAGGCAGCGTATAAAACAATCCCTCCACCGAGAGCTTCCAAACCTCCCGGTCTAGCAACCTCTCCTGGCAATGAGCGGGGAACAGCGCGGGGGCGTGACACAGGCTTGTGTGTCACGGGCACTTGGGGACTCTCCCTGCAGATGGTGACATGCTGCTGCAGGTCTAAATTAGAAACCTCTCTCACATTCTCTCTCTCTGTTTCTCCCCCCCCCCCGCCCCCTTTCTATTTCTTTCTCCTGAAATACAAACACTGGACCTTTTTATTCTCTGCAAGGTGTTCCCCAGACACTGCCTTTGCAAATGTCAGACAACTGACCTGCTTACCCCGGGTTTTCTCTTTTTCTTGACTAGAGAGTAAGCAACTACCAGTTACACTGAGCGGGGTCAGGGCTCCCTGCACAAGCACCTTGAAGAATAAGAAATGGGAACCCTAGGGACTGAAAAGCCCGTTTCAATAGTGGCTCTCTGGGCGCCTCTCCTTCCCAAAGCCAGTCCCAGTTTCTGCCCCTTTGCGGGAGCCTGGGACGCGGAACGGAGCGCCAGATGGACCGGGGGCTGTGTGGTTTTGCCCACTGATTCCGAGGAAGGTGGGCAGCCCGTTTAAACAGACTGTGCAGAAAAACAACCAGATAGGCTGGAGGGCCAAGTGCTTCTCAGCCGGGCATTCTGAGCCAGGCTGGAGGGCGGCCCCGGAGGCGGAGCTCCCCGGCGGTTTCACCGGGTCAATCAAAGGCCTTGGGACAGCGGTTTTCCAATGACGGTGACAGCAGGGTCCTCGCAGGGCCCTGGAGAAGGCAGGAGAGTCAGGGCGGCAGCCCACATTGTTTTAGAGCAGTGGTTCTCAACCTTCCTCATGCCGCGACCCTTTAATACAGTCCCTCATGTTGTGGTGACCCCCAATTTCATTGTTACCAGTCGAACATAATTAAAGCACAGCGATTGATCACAAAAACAATATGTAATTATATATGTGTTTTCCGATGGTCTTAGGCGACCCCTGTGAAAGGGTCGTTCGACCCCCAAAGGGGTCGCGACCCACAGGTTGAGAACCGCTGTTTTAGATAGAAATAGAGTGGCTCCAAAATTGTCTAACATACTTAGTTTCAAAAATTAGATTTCTTATAAAAACAGAAGTACTTTATTTTTAATGTGTTTTTTTTATTGATTTGAGAGAGAGAGAAGAAGGGAGAGGGAAAGAGAGAGAAGCATCAAGCCGTTGCCTCCTGTACACACCCTGATCGGGGACCAACTGGCATCCGAGCATGTGCCCGACCTCCCGGTGCACAGGCAGACACTCAACCAACTCAGCCACACTGGAAGCCCTTTACGTTAAAGAAAGTAGGAACCACGGACAGGGGGGACCGTGAGGTCGCAGGGTCACCGAGTGGAGACCTGAAACACCCTCTGGAACAGCAGACTGTGTGGCAGGAGCTTCGATGTGGATCCCGTGTTGCAGGAGGCAGGGTCACGTCTTTCCAAAGCCAACCGAGTAGGCAATGAGGCTTGACTCTGTGGATAACGACGAAGGAGCCAAACCCGGGACTCTTGCTCCAATATGAGAGGCTTGGTTCCTGACCATCGTCCGGTCTCCAGGGCACAAGCGAGCACAGTCCCTCCTGTGTGCAGGGAGTGAAAAGGGAGCGGAACAGGTAGAGCTCCTCATTCCCTCCACACCCAGTCGGGAGTCCCCCGTCTGTGCCGGGCACTCTTCTAGGTCCTGGGCAGCAGCAATGGACCAAGCAAAGTCCAGCCCCAGGAAGCCCCTTTAGTCAACAACTCACGGATGGAGGCGAGACAGAGGCAGGACATGGCTTCAGGAGCCAGAGATGGTGTTTGCCAAGACCTGCATTCGGCAACAAGTCCCCCAGAAGATTAGACATTCTCTTTCTGCATCTTGCTCTTTTTTTTTAAAAATATATTTTTATTAAAGGGAGACAGAGGGAAGGAGAGAGAGAAACATCAATGATAAGAGAGAATCACTGGTCGGCTGCCTCCTGCAAGCTCCCTACTGGGGATTGAGCCCACAACCCGGGCATGTGCTCTGACCAGAAATTGAACGGTGACCTCCTGGTTCATAGGTCAATGCTCCACCACTGAGCCACACGGGCCAGGCTGCATCTTGCTCTTTTTAACCTAATCTTAGTCCAACTATAGGCACAATGAGGCCCCAACACAGCTATAACAAGGGCAAAGAGACCTTATCTGACCCCAAATCTTCATCCTAAGACAGATAGAGATGGATTTATTATAATATGAGGTGGATACAAAATTTCCCCTAGAGTCTCCATTTTCAGATTCTTTTTATGAATAGATTGTCTATGGATGAGTGTTTGGTTTGTTTGTTTTCTGTACAAGTTGCAAGTAAGCAAGACATTTCCCAGGGAGAGATTCAGGTTAGAACTGGGCTCAAGATACACAGTCAGGTTAGAACTGGGCTATAGATACGCCTTAGGAACACAGGACTTACTGATGGGCAGGTCATGAAAAACCCGAATCAGAGCATCAGCTGCCAGAGAAGCAGTTGGTAACACAGCAAAAGGTTGTGTTTCAGAGAAAAGTTGTCAGCTTGGGGAAGTGGCTAACGATGCAAGCGGAATAGCGGGGGCTGACAAGCTAAAGCGTTAGAAAGTGCTTTGGGGGCTTTGGCCAGCAGCGGTTTATTAGGAAAGAAAGGAAAGACCGTTTCAGCCAAGAGGTGGAGGAGAACCGTGACAACAGTAGCTGGGATGGGGTGGGCTCCGTAAGGAATGACTGCACTCCCCTCCTAACTGGCTTCCTTGCCTCTGCTCCATCCTGCACACCGCTTGCTCCTGGAATACACACTCCCAGGCTTAAAATGCTCCCATAGTGCCATCCTCTCCTGCACAACCAATGCCCAACTTCTTAGCATAGACACCCATCCTTGCCCAAATCTAGTCACGGCCAGTCTTTGCCATTGGATTATTCCCAAACAGGCACTGTCCCTTTAAGGAATGTACCATTTCCTATTCAGCATTTAACGTCTCTCCACCTCTACCCAATATGATACGGCTCTCAACACATGTAGCTGAATGAATGGAAAAATAAGTGAGAGATGGAGTGAATGAATGAATGGGTGATATCAATACTGACTGAAGCAATGGATACATCAGTCCCAATATGGAAGCTGAGGATAATCTATGATTTTCCTTTGAGAAATGTCTTGCACATTGAAAGAAAACCTCTGTATAAATCTATTATCCTATTGTTGCTTAGTCATCATCAAGGTATTTTATTTTGGCAGTTTGAGCTACCTCGCTGTTTCCTTATTATAATGAGACAAATTCACCTGACATGAAGGTCTGGGGTTGGAATAGGATCCTCTCGCGATATGACAAGTGTGTCTGGGGGCACGACCACGAAGTGGGGCATGAAGACAACACATGCTCAGTCCTGAGACCTCGGAGCCGTGCGTGTGGAGTCCGCGATCCCCCAGGATGTCAACCGACTGCTCTGTGATTCCCCCGTTGGCACATTTATTTCTGCTCCTCCGTCAACACTGGAGGTTTGCTCAACTCATTCACGATGACGTTGTTTTCTAATTAGGGGTCCTGGCAACAGCAGGCATCCCAGTCTTGAACATTTCTTTTGTTTCCATAACTGCCCGAGCTTTCAAAATGTTCCCCAGTGCAGAATGAGATAACACAGGAGGCACCCGGCCCAATGTGAGGCACCTGGGCGTCTCCATCACATCCCTGGGTCATCTCTGCCTTCTGACCTCCTGCTGCTCCAGCTGACTCACCTCGGAGATGAAACTGCCTTCCTAAGGCTTATGGACTCTCCAGAAGAGAGTCCAGTGATTCCAACAACAGATTCTCTGTAGAGTCTGTAAATAATGATGCCAGAACGTACGGAGTGCTATCTATGGGCCAGGTGTTTCAACATCTCCTTTCCTTTCCTCCTCACAGGAACCCTCGGAGGCAGGAATGTTTATTCTGTGTTTCAGAGGAAGAAACCCCCACTGAGCAGGCAGTGGCTGAGGCTCACGGAGTGGATGCACAAGAACCCACCTCGACCTCGCTCCAAGAATCGTCCTCCTCAACCGCGTCTCCATACTGCCCTCCGCAAGCGAGCCCGGAGGGGCCAGCACTGTACCCGGACTGAGGCAGGACACTGACAGGGAGGAGCCACACCCGGGCCTGGGGGCACTCTTCTGGCCCCAGGCAAGTGCCAGCACTCCCTGGGCCTGGAGAGGTGCCAGCCGCAGAGCTTGGCGCTGCCCCTGGGAATCTGGAATTCAGAGGACTTCCTGCAGCAGGTGAACAGCTTGACCCCCTCCCTGCAAGCCTCCCCCTCACGCCCCACCCCTGCTATCCCTGCTCTCCAACTCCACCCCCCATTTCAGCCCAGACGGGGGAGAACAGCAGGTGCTCCTGCCCCCTCCGTGTTCCGGGAGACCATTGTCTAATTTTGCAGGCCTGGCCTGCTTCCCTCTGAGCCCTGGACATGTGGGCAGAGTACAAGCTAATTGGCAGGGCTGCTCCACACACAAAAGAACACCGCACCACGCTGCCTGCTGGCCAGCAGGAGGGCCGCGCGCCCAGCTTGCGCTCTGACATTTTCTGGGGGCCTGACGAAGGTGTACGGGGGGGAGGGGGTGGGAGGAAGGAAGGGTAAACAGGGAAAATCGGGGCCTGACAGCCTGGCAGAGATAACCCGCAGAGGAAGGGGGGGACGCAGCTGAGATGCAGCTGCTCAAGGTGCTGGATCAGCCAGGACGAGACTCACCTGGGAGCAGGCAGAGTCCCTGCAGGGACTCGGCAGAGCTCGCCCTGGCCTCCGAGCACCTGCCAGGCCCAAGGAACACCCCCAGGTTCCTGGGAAACCACCAAGAGCCTTTCCCTCAAGACAAAAATGTTTACGGGGCCAGGGGACTGCTGGGGGCGCTGTGCCGCCACTGAAGACAGAGAAGAGGGCCTGGTGCGATAAAGACGCTCACATATGGAGACAGTGTGGACCTTGGAGCCAGATACACCTACGTTCAGATCTCAGCTCTGCGGCTGACGGTAGCTAACCCTGACTGTGCCTGTGCATTCTGGGTCATTTACTACCACAACCCTTCAAGGGAGATACATGATCCTTTATTATTATTATTATTATTATTTTGAAAATATTTTTATTGATTTTAGAGAGAAAGGGAAAGGGAGAGACAGAAACATCAATGATGAAAGAGAATCATTGATCGGCTGCCTCCTGCACACCCCCTACTGGGAAATTGAGCCCGCAACCCAAACATGTGCCCTTGACAGGAATCAAACCTGGGACCCTTCAGTCTGCAGACCGATGCTCTATCCACTGAGCCAAACCAGCTAGGGCTGATCCTTTATTATTTATATAATAATTCATGGAAGCCTAGTTCAACTCCTTGCCCATGGAAACATACCCAGAGAGCGCCAGTGCCGGGCCTAGAACTTAACTGTCTGACTGAAGTCCACGCCCTTGGCTCTTAGGCTCCCATAAGAGGACACTGTGTGTGGGGCCACGATAGATGAGACAGGCCCTGTCCTCATGGACTAGAGAATGAGTTTCTCAGTTTCATCGTCTCTTACATGGAATTAATAAGGTGCATCCCCACAGTGCCCTCAGGTCTGCCTCTTGCTTCAACAGTGTTTGGACGCAACAGACCCAGGAACGCCCCTTCTCGCAGCCGCCGGCCATTTTCCAGCGTCTTATCCAGTCACCACGGTCAGCACCACCTCCGGCACCAGCCAACACACCGGCTTCTTTTCTACCTTAGCCCCTTATTCGAACAACCATGAGCTCCCAGATCCGTCAGAATTATCCCACCGACATGGAGGCTGAGGTCAACCACCTGGCCCCTGGCCCCCCTGCCTCTGCGGCCGCCCACACCTACCTCTCTCTGGGCGAGATGGCGGAGAAGCTCGAGGGCACTGAGCCGTCTGGTCAAGTTGCAAACCCAGGGCGGTGGCCGCACTCTCCCCGAGGACGTGCTGAGGCCTCCCCAGATGAGTGGGCAGAACTCGGGGCGCCATGGAGGCCGCCCTGGCCTCGGGGAGGAACCTGACCAGGCCCCTGTGGACCTGCAGGCCCTGGTTCTACCCCCGCAGATGCTCAGCTTTGAAGTCCTGCAGAGCCACTTCCGGGTGAGGAGGGGAAGCTCATCAAGAAGATGGGCCACACCTGGCTCCCTCCGCAGGCTGCGGCCCCAGGCGGGGCGGGCGAGTGGCTCTAGGAAAGGCTCAGCCTCCAGCACCACTAGGGGCCTGTGGAGCCCGGAGGCCTGTGAGGGGCCCCTCTGCCTCCCCTGGTGTCTGCCTTGTGCCTGAGCCTCTCCCCGAAACTACTGGCCATTCTTTAAACCACCCTCTCCCATGCACTGAACCAAATGGGAACAATAAAACCTTTTGCAGCAAAATAAATAAATAAATAAATAAATAAATAAAATAAATAAAGTGCATCTTGCAGTTTTTTTGTGAAATAATGTAAAAGGCCCATGGGAGAGGTCCTTGAGGGTTAGGGTGCAGGGGGTCCCTGACCCCTCCGTGGGCAGAGGGCTGCAAGGCCCATGCTCATCGCTATTATTTCTCTCGAATTAAATCTCTTGCAAAAACATTACCTTAAATCAGAATGAAATCAGTCTAACCGTTTCCCTGAAGGCCATGGGTTTGTTTTCATTTAATATTTTCCAAATTAAAGTCATGCATTATATTTTTCCCGTTGTAGTGTTACATGTTGATGCACTAATTATGGAAAATACACGAACTATAAAGCAGATACTAAGGAAAATCTTTACTTCCCATTGCTCAGAGATGACTACTGCTAAAACATTAAACATTTTTTCTTTATTTTTAGCATTTCATTGATATATTTGCTTTCTTTCATACCGAATTGGTGATCTATTGGATGCTACTGTACTATATATACCCCACTTTAAAAAATGCAATGTGTCATTGGCAAATATGCTCTCCCATTCAGTAGATTCCCTTTTCATTTTGTTGATGGTTTTCTTTGCTGTGCAAAAGCTTTTTAGTTTGATGTAGTCCCATTGGTTTATTTTTTCCTTTGTTTCCCTTGCCCGAGGAGATGTATCAGCAAAAAATATTGCTATGAGAGATGTCTGGAGATTGTACTGCCTATGTTTTCTTCTAGGATTTTTATGGTGTCACAACTTACATTTAAGTTTTGTATCCATTTTGAGTTTATTCTTGTGTATGGTATAAAATGGTGGTCTAGTTTTATTTTTTGCATGGTCCTGTCAAAAAATAAATAAAATGCAATACATCATGACTGTCTCCACCGTAAACAAGGGTAAATGTCTTCCTCAGATTCATCCAGCTGGTACGTGATGTGTTGGAAATGGAGTCCTGGAATGTCTAAATTTCCAGTCCTTTTTTTTTGTTTAAATTGATTTCAGAGAGGAAGGGAGAGGGAGATAGAAATATCAATGATGACAGAGAATCATTGATCGGCTGCCTCCTGCACACTCCCTCCTCGGGATCGAGCCTGCAACCTGGGCATGTGCCCTGATCAGGAATCAAACCTTGACCTCCTGGTTCATAGGCCAACGCTCGACCACTGAGCCGCTCCAGCAGGGCCCACTCTGCTTCTTCACTGAGATACATTCTCACTTGTCCTGGACTTTCTCGGAGCACGCTACCTCGTCATCCACATGCCTCCTCAGGTTGGCTTGGAAGAGGGTAGAATTAGGACTTTTACTTGTCATTCAACAGAGTGACTGTGACAGATAAGGAAGCAGTAACAGAGTGGCAGGCTCATTGCCTTGTCGGCTTAGTGCACAGACTTTGTTAGCTGTGCACCAGGTTCCAGGCCCACAATGAGGATCTTTGTTGGAAGAGGAAGAAGGCGGTTCCTGCTCTCACTGTGCTCCCTTCACATTCTAGGATTTGGGTCAAATTAAAAAAGCTAAGAATTACAAGGTGTCTGAGGAAAGCTGGCCCAGAATGGGACCCCAAAGAGGGCGGCGGCTGGTCCTGGGAAGACTTCGATGGAGGGAAGTGATGTTGCCTCATGGCAGGAGAAAGGCACCATCAGCCCTTTCACCGCCCCATCCAAGGAGGGTGGTGACCAGCTCCACAGCTGGGGGAGGGTGTGGCCATCTTCCAGGGTCACTCCCAGCCCCGTGCACAGGGGTTGGAGCCCCATGGCCAGAGCTCTCCTGACAGAGAGGAGAGATGGATTGAAATGTCTCAGCTCCACATGTCCTATTTTTAATTGATTTGCACAAGACTCTTCAATCATGGTATTAATATTTAATTGTCCTGTCAGGTTAGATCCTTCCCCGTCAGACAGTTAAAAATGGCTTGAGACAGAGGGGGAAATGAGGTGGCTGGACGACATGAAATTAGGGATGTGAGGCGTTTGCTCAGAGGGGATGGGATCTGAGGGACCAGGAGGGGCAGACCCCAGCCCTGGCATCCTAGCATCCTGGCATCCTGGCATGAAGAATACCTGCTCATCCCTCGGTCCCTACATTGCCCACATCTGTAAGCCCAGCAGCATTTCCCCAGGCCATGGAGGGAGCCATATAAGAGGTGAGACAACCCCAAGGCCTGTGGAGAAAATGGGGGGCCTCTTCAATGGGGAGAAGCCAGCAGGCTGCTCTCAGAGGAGGGTCCAGAAAATAACACCTTTATGCCCCTTGGTTTTTCCAAGGTTATGAGGGGCTGATCGGTGTCTGGCTCTGGGCTCCAGCCCAGCCCAGTGACACCTGATTTATAGGCATGTTCCTGTGAGAAATGGGGTGGTCTTGGCTGCCCAGCATCCCAACAGCCAAGAAAAATGGCCCGAGAACTATTTCAGGTTAACTCAGCCTCAGAGGCGGTGAATAAGTGTCTCAATGTGACTCGTTCCAAGAGGCTATTAATAGGCAGGAGATGAGAGGGACGGAGAGCAGGATTTCATTCAGTTGCAGCCACTCGCTTATTGATGCCTCCTTTTCAAAGCCAGACACCAACAGGTAAAGCTTGTCCTGCTGGGTTCCCAGGTGAGTGGGGAGAGCAGGCTGCCCACCTCCCCTTCTCCCACAGTCAACGCACCCACCCACTGCAGGCCTACCAGAGTCCTTCCTTTCTTCCTTTTTAAAAAAATGTTTTTATTTTATTTTTTAATGTATTTTTTATCAATTTCAGAGAGGAAGGGAGAGGGAGAGAGAGAGATGGAAACATCAATCATGAGAGAGTATCATTGATTGGCTGCCTCCTGCACACCTACACTGGGGATTGAGCCCGCAACCCAGGCATGTGCGCTGACCAGGAATCAAAAGGTGACCTGGTTCATAGGTCGATGCTCAACCACTGAGCCATGCTGGCCGGGCCCAAAGTCCTTTCTGTCCCTCCCCCTGCAGGCCTAGCGGAGTCTTTTCTGATCATGGCCCGTTCCACGGCTAAGCAAAAGCCTAACAGGTCCAGAGAGCCCCAGAAAAGCAAGCTGCGGAGATACCTCATTTCCAGCAAGCTATGAAGGAAAACGTCGAGTCGTGTTCAGAAAAAGCATCAATGTTGCCTTCATGTCTCTGTGTGTCTTCTTGGTTTGGGACAGCGGTTCTCCCTGGGGAGTGACCTGCCGGAGGGCCTCTGGAAAAATGGAAATATGTGATGTATTGGTTGTCCTAATGGTTGGGTTGGGATGGTGCTCACAGCCAGAAATGTTCTGGACAGTGTCCCAACCAAGGACTGCCCCCACCCCACATGACTGCTGGGTGCCCACTGGGCGTTCTTGAGTGGAGCATGTGTTCGGAATTATCTGAGTTTTTTTTTTAATTTTTTAATTCATTTCAGAGAGAAGACGGGAGAGGGAGCAAGAGACAGAAACATCAATGATGAGAAAGATTTCATTGACTGGCTGCTTTCTGCACGATCCCCACTAGGAATGGAGCTGAAACTCAGGTATGTGCCCTGACCTGGAATCCAACTGTGATGCTCAACCACTGAGCCACACCAGCCAGGCTGAGTCTTAAACGGAACTTTATGTCACTCAAAATATCTGTCGCATGTTTTCAAGTGCGTGGAGTTTGCCAGGAACACCACTGTTGTGGAAATCAAGGAGACAATGGATTTTGCTTTGTTCCCGACTTTACCCAGAGTTGTCCATCTTCTGGAAAAAAATCACATCTGTGATGGCAATGCCACTGGGGGTATCTGAGTTACCAAAATCACACACCCATATCAGTCTGCACTGGCAACGTCAGGTTCCCGGTGATTCCATTTGGGCACGTGAGCATCTGGCTCCTTCACACTGGCTGCTGATGTCACTGCACCAAACCTTTACGTAATGATACACGTGTGATATTATCATAAGCTTCTTTTCTTTTACTTCTCCTTTATGTTCCCATTAGGGCCTCATACTGATTTTTAGAATGGTGTGTAAGGGGGTGATTCTGATTTAATTTCAGGAATGTAAAGGTGATGGTATAGAATATTTGTTGTGGGGGAGCCATTGGGCCGGACCCAGGTCCAAACCCGGTTGAGATAACTGGTTAGAGCAGCGCAGACTCATGAGAGAGAGCGCCAGGCAGGTGAGTCATCAGCATTTGGTCTCCCTGAGTAATGCTCTACTTTGGGGCTCAACTGTTTCTGAAAACACAGTTGGCTGCAACAGTGAGGCAGGTCATGGGAAAGAGTGAAGGGTCAGGCAGGCGAGAGAGAGGAGGCTGTGGCAGGGACCCTGGCTGTCTCCGTGGGATCTCTGGACCACCGGGGCTCAGTGTCTCTTGACTGTTGCTAGACCTTCCATTTTTTTCCGTGGAAGCTGGAAAGCTGACATGTTGGCCCCTGTAGTCACTGGCGGAAGGCTGGGCTGCTCTAACAGAAGAGCCAACGGTGCAATGGCTTAAGGAACCTGGATGCGGATTTCTTTGGCAGGTCAAGGTCAAGGCGGGGCCACAGCCAGGTCTGGGTGTCCGTTGGGTGCAGAGAGCATGCACAGCGGACTGAGAAGTGGCCAACCTCAGTTCCACTTGTGTGTGGCCAGTCACAGCATCAGGTACAGAAAACTTAGTGGTGACTGAGCAATTCAAGGTCCCTGCTTCTATTCTCTTGGGAGATAAAAGATAGAACTCATTTAGGAGTGGGATGTGTACTCCTGTCACTTGTCTCCATCCTTCTTGGGAGCGATTTCTTACCTGTGTTCTACACTCTTATTTGCATGAGAAAACTGAGGCCCAGAGAGGCTAGGCGGCCTGACAAAGGTCACACAGCTAGGTGGTGGCCAAGCCAGGATGTAGCTTCAAGTTCTGCCTCTGCAGCGAGATCAGCCCCTCAGGTAGGATATGAGAACCTTGACCAATCCCCTACCATATGGACAGTTCTTAAGATTGGTCTCTGGCCTTCCTTCCTCTCTCCTCCCCTCCCTTCCAAATATGACATTCTCGTCTTTCCGAGATGTTTATATTTAGCCTTGCTAACATCTTGGATAATGGAAATATCTGTTTCCTTGGTTGATTGATTCATAAGGTGGGTTTGGATAGTTTATCTTCGTTGTTTCTCAGTCATTTCAGAACCACTTAATCTATTGTTCAGCAAAGGAATCTAATTTTCCCTCCAAAGTGCATTTCTCAGTCTCATTCAGAATCTTTGGCAGAATGAGGGCACCGCAGGTCTCCCAGCCACGGGAGCTTTAGGCCCATCTTGGCCTCCAGAAACTCACTGCCAGGCCCTCCTGCGTTGGCCCTGCCATCTGCCTGGTGCCCTGACCTCCCTGGTCCCACGCCGGAGGAGCCCATGGCAGCCTCATTCGGCAGCAGTGACAGACAGTCACAGCCTTGCCCATGCACCTACCAAACAGCTTTCCCTGAGAATTAAACTCACTTGGCTTCTCCTGAGAGATTAACTAGCTGTTTCCTGGTATTTTCTCATAAGTTGCTGCAGTCCGATGGCCGTGTTTTTGGATCTTCTTTATCGTCTTCTTGAAAAACTCATTAAAATCCTCCGTCCACCAACCGTGGGAGAGGAGTCCCGCCAGGCAGCCCCGCTTCCCTGCCTCACTGGGCGGCATCCTCCGTGAACGAGGAAGTGGGGTCCTTGGGCCTGTGCCATGCTGGAGAGAGGAGATGAAGGACACAGCCTCTCTCCTCACATTCCTCCCAGTCTAGTGGAAACACAGGAGTTAGCTCCAAGTTCTGCCTCTGCAGCAAGCTGAGCCCCTCAGGTAAGATTTGAGAAGCTTGACTAATCCTCTACCATATACAGACAGTTCTCAAGGTTCGTATCTGGCCTTCCCTTTCTCCCTCCCTTCCTCTCTCCTTCCCTCCCTCCCTCCTTTCTTCCCTCTCTCCTTTCTTCCCTCCCTCCCTCCCTCTCTCCCTCCCATAACCGTGTGGGCCTGTAGCTGGACTCTTACTCGGTTCCATTAATCCATCTGTACTCATGTGCTTATACCGTGGGTATGTCCAAGACCCCATTATCTTTCTTTCTGTATCTTTATAAGTCTTTAAATCAGGTAGTGTTCATCTCCCAACTTTTTTCTTATTTTTCAAAATTGATTTTGCTGTTCTAGAGCCTTTGTATTTCCATATAAATTTTAAAACCAGTTTGCATACAAAAGCCTGTCAGGGTTTTGCTCATTTTGACAACTTAGACGAGCACCATCCCTAATGGTGGCGAACCTCGGAAGCAAGCTTCGGTCCTTTGGTAACCTGATCCGTTTCCAATTAGGTTGAGTGTTTAGAAGCCTATGATTCTTTCTCTTCTGATTCTCAAATGCAGTGAAACGAAGCATCACCCTGGAGTACCCAAGGCTTTAGAAGCTGTCTGTGTCCGCCATGGAGAGCTAAACCCTCACAACTCGGACACACATGAGGCTGTTCCAGACATTTCCAAACAGCCACCCTTCCCTCCTTTGTCTAGAGCCGAGTTTATCTGGTTGGGGAAAAGTGGCCTCATCACAGCCCAAGAACAGCACAGGCCCCAGGAGC
Organism: Myotis lucifugus; assembly: GCF_000147115.1. Lineage (NCBI taxonomy): Eukaryota > Metazoa > Chordata > Mammalia > Chiroptera > Vespertilionidae > Myotis > Myotis lucifugus. The sequence continues at coordinate 761,420 of NW_005871113.1, read as the reverse complement.
AGAGAGTTCTGGGAAGGGGTTGCGGAGAGGCCCAGAAAAAGCCAGGGCAGAGGCACTGTCTTCTGGAAGCGTTGTGGCCATGGCGGGGGTGAGGTGGGGGGTGGGGGCGGGAGTCCCTCCCGTGGACTCTCAGAGCAGGGGCCAGGATGACCACACAGCCAGCTCCCAGGGGCTGCCCAGAGAGCCCGCATCCCAGCAGCAGAATTGTCGCCTGCTCCTCATACTGTGAATTGTGAGCAGGCTCTAAACACACCATTCATTTTCCCTTTTAGCACAGAAGGGTCTCTCAGCTCCGACTACCGCCAAGTCAAAACATTCCCCAAACCACAGCCCTTGGGTGAGATGCAGGGCCGGCCAACGGTTGGGAGGAAAAACAACCACCCACCGGCTGGAAACCACCGAGTCCACAGGAGGCTGGGTCGCCTTGCTCACAGAGGCCGGGAAACAGCACTTTAAATATATATATTAAATTGATTTTAGCGAGAGAGGAAGAGGGAGGGAAAGAGTGAAACATCCATGTGAGAGAGAAACATTCCTGGGTTGCTCATGCACACCCCCTGATGGCGATCGAGTCTGAAACTCCAGGCATGTATGTTAACCAGGAATCCAACTGGTAACTATATGGTGCATGGGACAATGCCCAACCGACTGAGCCACACTGGCCAGGGTGAAACAGCATTATGTGTGTGTGTGTGTGTGTGTGTGTGTGTATATATTATTGCTTTCAGAGGAGAGGGGACACATGGTCCAGAGAATGAGTTCCTTTCCCCACAATTGTTGACTCCAGGGCAGACGAAGATGGGTCCCACCCCCAAGAAAGCCTTTGTGTGAAGGAGGGGTCCCTCTACTAAAGAAACAGAAAAGCAGGATTACACCCCAAAACCCTCGGTGGAGGTGGGGTGTTACCAGTTATAACCGGGACAGCAGAGGTTGAACTCCTGGCAAGTTTGGGAATTGCCAGCTGGGATGTTACCCCAGACACATACGTCTCCCCACAAGGAGCAGCCAGGCTCCCGGCTGGAATGTCAAGCGCTTGCTCCGATTGTCCCCAGAGGCCTGGTCATTGGTATGCTGGGCGCTTGGTCATTGGCCTGACCAGGTCCTCATGGTTTGCTGTACTAGCGGGGATTGAGAGCCTTGATTACAACCAACACAGAGACAATCCAGTGAAACGCAGTTGCAAAGGTGGACCCACCCCCACCGGCTCCCAGGGCCCCGCTGTGGGGTGAGGATGCAGGGAGGGGTGCTGGCTGGCTTCCCCACACTCCTTTTTCTGTATCAGCTGAAGGCTCCCCTGAACATTCATAGCTACACACCGAGCCTGGGGCCCACAAGGATCCGAGTCTCCCATGACCAGACCAGCATACAAATGGGGTTTTGGATTTAAAGATCGGGTTCGAAGGCACATGATGGGAGGGGCCCTCGAAGGAGAAAAACCCCTTTTCAAAGCGCCTTCAGTCTACAAGCGAAAATTCAAGTCCCTAACAAGGCTCTGTCTGTTTTCAGTCTCCACGCCCTACTCCCAGGCCTTTGCCCCCCAAAAAGGAAAAAGGGAAGCTTTCAATCCAGTCGCCCTAAATCCTCTTTTATTGTTGAGATAATCCGGTGTTTGTGTCTCTGGGGTTCTGGTGCTCCAGGTGCCCTCATCTCCCGCCACAGGCCACAGAGGTGACTTCCAACATCTCCCTGCCCCCTCACCCCCCAAGACTCACACACCTGGAAGGAAAAAGCTCAAGGACCCTCCAGTATATAAGCAACCTGGGGGAGTAGGAAGACCCAGGGACACACTGAAGCTTCCTCACACAGTGAAGCCTGGTTGTGACCAGCCCCCAGTCCTCGCCCTCAAGTCCCGGGTGAGATGGGCTTCTTAGCCGAAGCCGAGTCAGCCCAACGCGGGTAGAGTCCACGTCATCCCGGGGAAATGTGACGTCAGAGCCATCATTCCGCCCCAACTGATCCGTCCTCACAGCAGTCGCTGCCACTTGATGAGCAGCGACTAAATGTCCTCCCGGGCAGTTCTCCCGATGACCCCTGTTCCCCCTACGATCCGCATGGTACAGCAGGGAAACTGGGCCTCAGAGAAGTTGGGTCACTCGCCCAAGGTCACACAGCAGGAAGCGGGAGAGCCAGGATCAGGTTACCGGGGGCAGAGGCCCGGCTTCTAGTTCACTCACAGGACCATTCACCCGGGCGCCTGCCAGTTGCTGTGCCCTGGGACTCAGTGTGGTTCCCTTCTTTGCCTGGGTTCGCATGGAGCCGCCTCCTCTCGCCTCCTCCCAGGATGCCCGAGGCCTCCCTTCCTCCACCCGAAACACCTGCCCCCCACCTGTCCCTCCTGGACGGCATGCCACTCAGGACCGCTCAGTGGTGGACAAACCTGCCGGGAGGCCTGTGAGTGCACGCAGGCAGCCTGGCCCTCCTCCCTGCCTCCCTCCCCACCTCCCCACGCTTTCCGTTTGCTTTTCCAGTTTTCCTACTCACCAGCTCGATGGCCCGGAGACCGTGGGGGTCTGCATTGCTCACGCACAGGAGTTCCCTTAAGTTCTGGCCTCTTCCCCCCACGACAGGGACAGGGTCGCTGTGGCATCCTCAGGCTCCTGCAGCCACGGCCTCCGCAGCTCTGCACACACCCGCCTCTGTCAGAGGAGCTGGTGGAGGACCTTCAATGAGTGGTCACTGAATTGCCTTAAATCTGCTCCCTGTCTAATGGGACTAACAGCGAAGGCGGCCATCCCAGCCCGCGGCCATCCCAGCCCTCGGCCTCCGGAGCACTCACTTCTTGCTGCTGATTGGCTGAGACCGGCAGCCACGGAGAGCACGTGACAACCTGCAGCCAATCATTTCTCCAGACACCTTCTATCCTTTCAAGATCCATGCGTTTTTAATGTGAATAAAGGAAAGGACAGTCCTGAATTCAGTATCATTATTCTC
>NW_005871113.1:658585-758389 GCF_000147115.1 Myotis lucifugus | reverse complement strand
GGGGGGGAGGGCTTGAGAGGGAAGGGGGAGGAGGCCCATTAGAGCCCACACTGGAATTTACACAGCAGCCCCAGCCTGCCAGGGTGAGGATCTCTCTCCCCAGCCTCAGGGGAGGGGGGCACGTTACAAAACACCCCAGCACCCTGGGAGCTGGCCAGGATGGGCCCAGGGTGCTGGTGACGGTGAGAAGGGGCCTGTGATGGTAACAAGTGGCTCTGGGACCCCCTGTCGCCTGGGGAGAGACTTAAAAGGGCCCCACCCCCCACTCCCCGAGATCCTGATTTCATTGACCCGAGGCCTGGAAAGCTCCCCAGGTGATTCTAATGGCAGCCACCACCATGGAGACCCCGCCCCCTGGAGTAGACAGACCATCAGTGAAAACTTGTCTTACACGCACCAATGAGGCAGCAAACCAAGTGACACCTTCTCTTTTATTTGGTGTTTGGTGGGGGGTGGGGGGACAGGGGGACGGATTCTCAAATCTTACCTGTGCCCGACCATTTCCCACTGTTAATACCATTTGTTTGAGCCATAAACCCACCTTCTGGCAGGGGAGCCCCTGGCTTGTATTTCTCCTCGGATGTTTTGAACCGAATAAGGAAGTCTTAGTTATTCACTCAGTTATCCAGGCTCACTCCACCCCTGCCACACATCTTCCTCAAGGTCTAGACCAGGGGTCCTCAAACTTTTTAAACAGGGGGCCAGTTCACTGTCCCTCAGATGGTTGGAGGGCCAGACTATAGTTTAAAAAAAACTATGAACAAATTCCTATGTACACTGCACATATCTTATTTTGAAGTAAAAAAACAAAACGGGAACAAATACAATATTTGTATTTGCATGTGGCCCGCGGGCCGTAGTTTGAGGACCCCTGGTCTAGACTGTAGACCGCGGTTTCTGAGACCTTGAGGGAAGGGGCAAGTCCGAGGGGCTGTGTGTGAGGTCCCAGCCCGGCCCCCCACCCCGCGACCCCCAACCCTGGAAGGAGTATTGTTTTTCCTGATAAGGTACACTAGGACCAGGAAGGTTAAGTAACTTGTCTAAGGGCTTGAAGTTAGGACAGTGTATAGTGGTGGTGGTGGTGGTGGTGGAAGAACAAGAGATACAAAAGGCTCACGCATCGTTTTTTATCATTGCTCATTCTTGCAACTTCATCAAGTCTGTGAATTTGTGGTTTTGCACAAGCTGATGGGACGAACCAGGCTGCCCCTGAAAGTTGGAGGTGATGAAAACAAGGTTGGGGGCTTTCCAAGTGGCTGCTTGACGTACACATCCTGTGAAAACAGAAGGACTTGAAAGAATGGCAAGGAGAAGCCCTCATGCACATAGAAGAGAGAAGAAGAGAGAAGACCAGAGGGACCAAGACACAAGATCTTGCCCAGACATTTATCACCGTCCCCTCCCTGAGACCCAGGAAGGAAGAAAGGCATAAAAAAAAAGCACCAAGCCAGGTCAACTGTTAAAAATTATTTAATAGAAAGTCCAATGTCAAAATGTAACAATAAACAAAAATACACGTGTATAAATATGTATATATAATTAGACCTGTACACTTTCTCAGACCTTTTTTTCAAAATGGAACAGAATCATCATTACATCTCGTGGGCAAATCAAAAATAATATTCAAGCGACGTGGACCCACTGGCGCTGTGGGGAAAGTACTGCCCATGCACTTTGAGGGTTGAAGACTTCCGATCGAGAGAGAGGGGGCAGATATTGCCAAATGCCTTTTCCAGGAGACCCAGAGAGGGAAGGTGGGCTCTGTCCAGGGTCCCCGGTCTCTCCTTAGCACCTGTAGCCACTACCGTCCAGGGACAGCCCTCCTGTCGGCGGGGTTTTGCATTCTTTACATTTCCGTTGTTTGAGAGTTTGCTTGCCCTGTCTCCCAGATTACAAACTCCTGGGGATTTTGCCGTAAGACCTCCCTATTCCATAGGCCAAGTGCCAGCACAGTGGTTTGGGATGGGTGCCATGAAGGTGTGCTGATTTGCTCTTCAAACAGTAGTGTCCAAAGTGGGTGTGCACACACCAAGGGGGTCCCTAAAGTCCCCCTCAGAGGTTCAGAGAGAAAATACCAGAACCTTGGATTATACTATTTTGTATCTTATTCTTTTAAAATGCCTATGTGTGTACCTTGTATAATGTGCCTAACATATTAGTGCAGAAGTATGAATGCAGGCTTTTAATAACTGATAAACAGACAGAGGGGGTACGTCTCAGAGGTTTGCTGATCAGCATGATGGATGGAAGCGGATGGGCACCCACTTGCTTTACAGAGTTAAATGTGTGCGGGGGCCTGGGAGGCCGCCCTGGGGGGCTCCCGTGCCCACCTGAGGAAGCCTTTGCAGGTGCTCAGAGGAGTCACCCCCAAGACACCACTCAGACCTGCTGACAGCTGGCGCCTCCTAATCCCCCCGCTAGATTTTCCTCGCACGTAAGGCCTCGTTCCTGAATAAAACACAAAAGCCCCTGCGAAGAGCAAACCTGCAGCCACTGACAAGGGCGGCCCTTTGGAGCTTTTCCTGGTGACGGGGTGGGAACCGCACCAGGGCAGGCGATGGGGAGAGGGTGCCTGAGGCACACCTGGCTGGCCACATCCCGTGACCACCTTCCACCCCCCAAAGGGACCTTCCAGGGCCTTAAAGTAGGTGCGTGTGAGGCCAAATGTTCTATCAGTTTCCAGCATCCCGATCGCCACATGTCTAATCGCCACAGATTCTAATCAACACGCCTAAGCTTCTGGGATAGTCGAGTGGGAACTACAAGACACAGAATCAGAAATTCCACAGCAAGGAGCCAAAGAAGATCTGGGAAAAGAGTGGGTGTTTGAGCTAAAATCTTTCTGAGGGTCCAGAAGCTGGTGTTGCTGCCGAGTCTGCCAGGCTACACCCAGAAGGGGCGTGTGTGTGTGTGTGTGTGTGTGTGTGTGTGTGTGTGTGTGGCGGGGCGGGGGGAAGACAGGGAGGGGGAGCTCTTGTAAAAGAGGTCAGCCCTGAGGAGTGTCCAGGGCCCTTTGGGATCCCCGAGCCACATGCTAGGAAAGCTGCCTCCAGCCCCAATGCATCCAACCTCTCAGGGAAATGACGTCACTTGTCTGAGCCTTTTCTTGAGCTTCTAGAGACCACGATGCCTCACAGCTAGTATTTTGTTCCCTCTGATTCTTTCCTTCTCCTGACAGAGTTTCTAATTATTTGTCTGGTGGGTGACGTGGGTGAGCAGGTTCTTTGGAAAACCTAAAAGGCACTGCGAGTTGTCTGCATAGAGAGACTCTGCTTGTCCCTGAGCCTCCCCTGCCTCGTACCCTAAAGACACAGAGCCCCGAGCTCCTGTGACCTCCCTGTCCCCACGGGTGACCTCCCTGTCCCCACGGGATCCATGGCAGCCGTCTAGGCTTGTGCGTAATTCCCATGCGCATACAATCCATCTGTGCTTTAATTTTTACCCCCTTTCTTTGGTGGGACTCAGGTGTGTACCCCAAACACAGCGAGCCTCGGCCCCCAGGTGTGATCTAACCTAGGGGAAGGCTGGCCACGCGTCCCAGGGCAGCTGCCTTTGGCTGGAATGAATGAAGGCATCACACACTGAGGGGGAAGCCCTCGCTGCTTCCCCTGTATTCATCCGAGGGTGGACCCTCAGCTCCACCTGGCGTCTAGGCCAGCCTCTCCCCAGAGGCGTCGTTAGCTGGGTTGGCTCTACGGACAGGCCAGGAGGACCCAGGCCTGTCCCTGTGACTCTAACCCAGCCCCAGCCCAGATTAAAGCCCTTGGGTTCAAACAGCTTTTGGAGAGGGGTGGGGGCAACATGGGGATAACTCATCTCAGCAAGAAATGTGCGCTTCTGCCCAGCCCGTCGGGCTCAGGGGTTGAACAGCAACCCAGCAACTGAGAGGTCGGGGCTCAGTTCCCTGGCAGGGCACATGCCCAGGTTGTGGGTTCGATCCCCAGTGTGGGGCGTGCAGGAGGCAGCCACTGATGACGTTCCTCTCTCATGGATGTTTCTGTCTCTCTATCCCTCTTCTTCCCCTCTCTCTAGAAATCAAGGAAAATGTATTTAAAAAAGAAAGAAATGTGTGCTTCCACAGTGAGGAGGGGAAACCTGGCCCTGATGCTGACCACGCCCACTTCTCCTTCTCCGGGTGACCTCAGCAGTGACCTCTGCTCCATAGGGCAGGGTATCACCTGCAGGTCTTCTTTACGCCCCCTCAACCCCCAGCCAAGTCCACGGGGCCTTCTGGGTGGGTGGCTGACTGCCCTGGCCTCATCCCTCTCTCCCTCAACTCCCAGCTCCAGCCGCTTGACTGCATATAGACCAGTGATGGCGAACCTTTTGAGCTCGGCGTGTCAGCATTTTGAAAAACCCTAAGTTAACTCTGGTGCCGTGTCACATATAGAAATTTTTTGATATTTGCAACCATAGTAAAACAAAGACTTACATTTTTGATATTTATTTTATATATTTAAATGCCATTTAACAAAGAAAAATCAACCAAAAAAATGAGTTCGCGTGTCAGAGGTTCGCCATCACTGGTATAGACCCTAGTCCCACCTTGTCCCCTCAGCCTGGGAGGCCATTGGCAACCCTCTCTGGAAGTCCTCTGACAACCTTGGGCTTCCACGTCACCTCTTCCAGGAAGCCCCCTGATCCCGAAGCTGGCAGCTGCCCTGTGAGCTGCACCCAGTACTCATCCCTCCTGCGGTCCTTCCCCACACTGTCCCCAGGACTAACGCGGCCGGCTCCTCGAGGGCGGGGCCTGCGTCTGGTTTAACTGCGCATTGCTGGCGGTTAGCTCGGTTCCTGGAGGACACCAGGTGCCCTAGGAACACTGCGTTGAATGAATGAGTCCTTGGCCCTGGGGGAGGCAATGCTAAACATGCTACACCTGGGACAACCTTGACCGAGGGGCCCTGACTCCCTTCACGGGTTCCCAGTGGAGCTGCTGAAATGCCGCAGTCAAGGCCACCCTGGATGATGAGGAGAGTGTGAGAACCGCGGTGATTGTATACAGCTGGGCCTGGCGTGTAATCTGAGGGATGTGTCCTGTATGTGCCCGGGATGGGGCAAGGATGCCGGCCACAGCATCCGGGGTAGAGGCAAACAGGCTAGTGGCAGGGCATCTTGGCATAGACGGGGCACAGGGCAAGATGACCAGCAGACCTCTGCCCTCCTGGGCGAGTTTAACTCAAACTTTTGCAAGAGTGACCACTAGCTTTTCCCATTCTGGTGTTGTTATAGTTAACTGATACTTTCCTAGGCATTGTCTCAGAGATTAGAAAAGGCAAGAGCACAGCTCTTCCTTGAACTATTTCAATGACAAAGTAGTTACATTTTCTTTTCTGTCTGTGTGTGTGTGTGTGTGTGTGTGAAGGAAATAGATCCAAATTTAGAGCCCTAATAAGACAGCTGCCTGGTTCTGCTCCAGAAAATTAGATACAATTTTTGAAAATGAATTTGCATCTTGCTTTGAACAGAAAAGCTGGCTTGAAATCTATTGCAAAACTTCCTTTGCTCACTGGACTATCTGTTGAGAGAGAGAGAGAGAGAGCGAGCAGTGGAGAGAGAGCAGTCCCTGAAGGTCTGGACCAAAATGCAGGAAACCAGGGGCTGTTCTGTCACTTCTGTGTTGAGGCCAAGCGGCCCCCAGGCTCCACAGCTATTTTTAACCCCAGGGACCCTAAGGCAGTTCTGGCTGAGTTTACCGTGCTCTTTTCACTGCCTCCCAAGTCTTAATCAAGTTCAAAGCCGTGGGCTAAAAATAACCCCTGGAAAAGGAAGAAGGGAGAATTCAGGGTTGGTTAGAGTGGAAAGATAGTATTAGAATGAGGCCTTTGGTTTTAGGGGTGAATCTTGCTGAATTAAAGCAATTTCTCTGGCTTCCAAGAGCCAAGAGCCATTGCCTACATTATGTTGAATGAATCCGACAGCCACTGGGTCAGAATCTTGGGGACAGTTTTCATGGGAAAACTGGCCATAGGGCCCCCTCTACACATGAAATTCTTCTGATTCCGTGGAGCTAACTCAGTGAGGTTGGAGACGTGAGTCGTCTTTAGATGGTGCTCCTTTAGGAGCAAGGAGAGGAACTCTGGAGTTCCTGGGCTCTGCTGACCGTGGAACAAGTTATTTAAATGATGTCCAAGTCACTACAGGACTATCCCAAACACTTACGGTCTCGAAAGAGATTCACATCTAGTTTCAGTGCTTAAACTAGTCTGGAAAATTCCAGACCCACATTTCAAAGATCAAAGAGAAACACCAAGCCCTAGCCCACAAGAAAGGATTTCAAGTCAACGGTCCAGGCCTTTTCTCCATCTCTGGCGATCAGCTTCTCCCAAACTGCTCTGCAAGGTCAAAGCCTTCACCTTGAAAAGATGCAGGCTGTGAGAAAGGGAGCCTGGGGACCAGGAAAACAGCGCCCGCACTCAGACGCCTGTCCTGGCTGCATCTGGCGTCTAACCGCAGAAGTACCAGGTTCCTTTTCCAGGTGCGGAAAAAGTTCCCAGGGAGAGACAGGTGCCTAAATCCCCAAAGCCTTCCCCTTCGGGGCACTCGTGTCCTATGAGCCAGCGGCCTCTCCTGTTTGTGCGCAGCTCATCAGATACCGGAAGGCCATGTCAAACACTCCGCCTGGGGCAACCACGCTGCTGATGAGCCCAAGAGAGATTCTGGAAGGTAGGTGCCCCCACGGGGCAGTTTTCACAGTGTTGCAAAGGGCATAGACATATTAAAGAAACTGGGGGGATACCAGAAGGACATCTTTCCTTCTTCCAACAGGGGCATTTATGTTGGGGTAGATGCATTCTGCACATAGACACACCACTGAGAACATAGGGGGGCATGGGCTCACGGCACAGGGGCGTTGTGAGGGTTACACAAAACGGTTACAAAATGCCTAGCACAGTATCTGGCACAGCATGAGTATCAATAATAAATAGTAGTTCCTTTTCTTCTTTCCCCAAGATTAGATTAGAGTCCAGATAAGGTACAAGGGTCCCTGGAAAAACACAGCATGGGCAGTGAGCCCGAAGGTTTGTCACAGAAGGCAACATAGTCACCTATAATCCTCATTGTCTGCCAGAGCTTTTTTGGCCCTTTTCCAGAGACACACAAAAAGGTGACCGTGGACTTTTTTTCCTCCCATTGGAAAAACACGTCCTTTCATTGGCACAAGGCAACAGTTCATAGACCTCGTTCACAAAACTCCAAAGGTTTGTGGCAGGGACAGTGTGAGAGCTGACTGCCTCACTCAGCCTTACACAGGAGTGTGGGGGCCACTGGTCGACCTGTGACATCGAGAAGTCCCCTTTTCATTATGCCCTTAAGCATATATTCCCTCCCCCACACCACGCCTTATTTTGTCTCGGGGTTTAAGCAACTTAAAAAGTTTAATTTCTGAGAGGTACAAAGAAATAAAGCTCCGAGAATGCCTTCCAGGGGGAAAAGCATGGTAGGCAGATTTTTAATGTAAAATTATAGAGTGCAATCTAATACTTTTTTTTTTTAAACGAGGGAGTTGGGAGAAGGAAGGAGCGAGCCTTAGAACCCAATTGTTTTGTCTTTCATAACAAACATGTGAGGGCCCCGGAATCCAAGATTCAGAGTCGGTATTTTCCTGGATTAAGAACTCAACAACCGTTCTTCCTATAAAACTGAATCTAGCTTCTTTTCTAAATCTAGCTTCTTTCTAAGACCAGTAGAGATGAAACACCCTTTTAAATTCTTGCCTGATGTCTAAGCAGGGCTTGTAATCAATATGCCAGCCTGCATCCCAGGCTCTTGACCTAAAATTCGTAGGGGGAATCATCTCTGTTTTTAACAGGCATAAGGGAGAGTCTGGCTCTAGCAGGAAAAAAAAAGTCTCAACGAGGTTGGAAGGGGAACAAGGTTATAACTCACAGTGAATGGCATCACGTGGGACCAAGAGTGGGGCCTTCATCCCTGGGCCTGCCCCCGGGGGCTGTCAGATTGCAGGCGTGGCCACTCCTGACCCTGGGGAGCCCCGGATAGAGGTGCCTCCTTGCCTCACAGTGTGGAAGAGGCTGGCACCAGCGCCCAGGACTAAATAACTAACCACAGCTGCTTCTCAGCCAGGTCACCTCTTATGTGAGTCATCGAAGGCCATGGGCACTGCAGATGGGAGAGACGCAGCAGGCCCGGGGGTGGCCACTGCCGGTTCGAGGGCCGACCTCGTCTCTAAACTTCTCATCTCTAGACTTCATACCTTCTCTGCCCTTAAATAGACCACATCACCGCTCTGTGCCCCCGCTGGGTCTAGGAGGCATCGCCGAGGTAAGAGCCTCCTTCAGGGTTCTCCGCCAGCAACAAACACGCATTCATTGAGGACAGCAGTACTCCGTGATCCTGCGTCTCCGCCAACCCAAAGAAAGCCCGCATACACTGCTGAACTTTTACAACTCGACAGCTCAGAGCACACAAGGCCGGTGGAATCCAGCTGTAAATCTTGCTGACAGCCCGCCCCACCCACTGGCCGCTGGGCAGCTGGGTGTGGAGCTGCGCCCGGCACTCGGCCATTCCATCCGCCCTCTCTTCTAAATGCTCTCAGTCCATTTCTCATCCTTCTACCTCTGCCCGCCAGGCCATTTCCCGCCCGCCCTCCCTCCCTCCCTCCTTCCTTCTCCCTGAGCCTCAGAGATCACAGCCAGCAGAAGCTTCTGGATTATTCTTTTCATTGTATCTGAGACAATCTGCTTACGGTTCAGATACGCAGGGGGGGAAAAAACGGCAAAATATTTTTTGCTTTCGACCCTTTCAGAAAGGCATAAAAAATTTATATATATAACGTACAAACACAAATCACTTGACAATTTTATGATTGAAACCAAGGGATGGGAAACAGACAGCTCTGCGTGTTGCTAACATCATCCGGCACGTCTTGCCAACCGGCTCAGCCCCCCATGCCTTAGATCTAGTTCTAGCGGTCCCCAAAGCGTCTGCAGATAAAATCGCTCTTGTACTTCAAAGACGTCTCCGGCATCGACATCAGAAGACAGACCTCCAGGTGAAAAGTCCGAGTTTCCCGGGAACCAGTTTCTGGTGTCACAAAACACTCACCCGCCAGGTTCCCAAGAACCACTGGGTGCTGTGCACACGTGTGTCATGTCAACATGCTAAACGTGACTGTCAGCAGAATGACACGAGCACGTTTCGTCCTCGGGCAGAAGGTGGAGATTTTCAGGGAAGGCACTCCCTGAGACACCCAGTGGAGGAGTGACATGGGAGACGGCGAGCGTTTGCTTCCTAAGAACAAGAAATTCCGGGGCCAGGTCATCGGCACAGCAGTGAGCACAGTCCTCCATGGACACGTTGGAGGTGGGGCTCAGGGCTCAGCAGTTCGCTTACGGTTGAGAAAAACTGTTTTAGTCACTTGGCCAAAACCATACACAGGGAGGGAACTTAAAACCCCGGGGTGACTCGACTCTCCCGGCATTTTCCTGCTTGAAGCAGGATAAAAAGCCTTGCATGTTGGCTGCGTCTCTATTTATGTAACAACCGCAGCTGCTCCCCAGAATAGCTGCTGCTGGCTGGAAGGAGGAAGGGCTCTTGCTGCTAGCGTGTGAGTCCCTTTTCTATCGCTCTTCACTGAGTTTCCTGCCTTTCCCCTTGGCGCCCTGGGTCTACAAGGAGACCAGGGACCTCACCGTTAGCTCGTGGTGCCCTCGGCTACGGGCCACGTGGGTGGATTTTAAAGTCAAGGCTCCTCCTCTCAGGGAGAACAAATTTAGACTCTGATTCTATTCTGTGGCAGGCGATCGCTCGACTCCCAGAACATACCAACTACCCACCTTCGGAGGGAGGCCGATGGCGAGGCCCTTCCCACTCACAACCCCCAAAGAGAGACACAGGCAGACAGACAGCGCCCCTTCTGTGTTTCCGTGGGACAAACTGGAACCCGGACTGCGGGCGTAGCATTGAATATAAGGCGCCCTCCCCAGGAAGTAGCAAAGACAACCCTCGTCACAGCTATCAAATGCGTTAAAAAAATACAAAAGTTATTTTTCTCCTTTTGATGGCTATTTACTTGTGACAACATTTGTTAAAAATATTACTTCTGTCTTTGGGAAGAGATCATTCTCTTCGTATAATATGGAAAAATAAACTCTACCAAACCACAGTTCACATCGCCCACGACGGCCTCCAGACCTCCTCCGAGGGTCAATGCGCTACGTTCTCAGGGAGGGAACCCTTTCTCACTGTCCTATCCAGGGCTACAAGGAGGGGGACATAAAGTGACCAGGCTCTGGGTCACCGAGGGGGGAGAAGTAGGAAGTAGGATGGTTTCTTTGCTAATAAAAAGGTGACAGGGTGGCTTCGGGCCCTCCTAGAAAGTCGTGGGGGGTCCCCTCATCTCTTCTGACCACTTGCGGCCCAGCTAATGCGTGGTCGCTTACCCCTGGGAGGGGTACGAAGCCATTAGGCCAAGTCTCGGCGCCACGGCAAAGGAGGGCTCCTCTTCCGCACCCAGGAGCATCGGAGCACACTGAACTGGATGAATGGGAGAAGACAAGGATACATAAAAACAGTAAAATGTTTATTTCCTTAGAAAAAAAAGTGGGGGAGAGGGATTTGAAATGATTGTGATCACACGTCCATCTGCCTCTGAGCAAAGCCAATGTCGCGAGCTCACTGCTCGATGGAGATACCCCAGTAAACGAAACAGCCTGCTGCGGGCTCCTGGGTGGTGCCCAGGAGTCAGGTCACAGCATGCTTTCTGCCGCTGCGTAGCGGGGAACCAAGGCTTGCCGTGGCAACCATCCCATCTCCAAAGCGCAACATCGCCCGCCCTCGAGAAGCAAGGCTCTGGACCACTTTGGGACAGACAGGGAGGAAGGAGAGAGGGAAGGAGACGCTTAGAAGTGGGACCGCCCGAGAACAGAAGTCCGATAGCTGAGTTCACCACTACCTCATCTCATAGAAAACGGGCTGGAGAGCCCCTGTAAGACCGACAGTATCTTTAAGGTGAAATCGCAGAATTTTGCTGCACACCTGGACACGAGAGAAGTGAAAAGTTGCAACAGGTTTTAACTAGCAGCAACAAAGAAAGTTCAATGACAGGTTTTTTTTGTGTTTTGTTTTGTTTGTTTTTTTAGCAATATTCCTTTGCGAGTTCATTAGGAAACACTGTAATTTAATGGGGCATACGATATGGAACGATCTTCTTTTGCTATAGTGCTGTTCCGTGAAGAGGACCGACCTTTGCAGAGATTTCGACTGGGGTGTCACCTATTTACACAGTAGTAGCTCCTGGTTCGGGTGTCAGGTCGGTGCTATGTGATATCCTCTTCTTCCGAACAGTAATCTCGACCCTGGAAGGAGAAAGGAAGAGAGTGACGTGTGAGTGAGAAATTCCAAGCAGAGCCTGACACAGTCACTCCTGTATCCATTTTCTGTCGGCTCCTGTCTCCTTGCACCAAACCCCAGAACTCATCAGCGACCACCGGCCAACAGGATAGATGCGTCATAATGACCTGTTTAGAAACTGTATAGACCAATTTATAAACTGCAGAGACTTCAAGGCATGGCAATCTGACCAAGCCCCAAATAAGCCCTTACTTTCTGTGGGTAAGAACTCATACTACCATACAGGACCCAGCCTTTCACCGAGAGAGGAGCACATGGATGCTCCATTCAGGAGGCCAATTTCTCATCAACAAGAGACACGGAAATGGACAAGGAACAAGGCGCTTTCCGCTGGGGCCAGGGCAGCTCACATCTGATAGCTGCGTCTCCGTGCCCGGAATTTACAATTTAATGAAGGGGATGGAGTAATCCAGGGATGTCTTAGTTTTAATCCATTCTAAATTAAAACAGGATTAAAACAACAACAAGGACTCAATGACTATAACATATCTTAAGACTATGTTTGGCATGTGTGGGATGCACCAGAAAGACAAAAATGCCTTTGATTCATTCGCTTACAAGAAGGCCTGCGGACTCTATGCAATTGCGACATGTGAACATATTTCATCTTCTTTCCAGCAGGACGTAAACTGTATGAAGGCGCCCTGAGGACTGGGGTTTAAGCTCCACCTCTGACCTGGCTGGGTTGCCTCGGTCGAACCCCACAGCTTCCTGGTCTGTAATCCATCACAGGAACAGAACACCTGCCCGCATCACAATGTCGCAGACGAGGGCTTTGTAGAAGTCACCATTAATACTGTTTGCATCCTTTGTCCTTTTTCTTTTAAAATACACGCTATATGTTTCAATTTTTTTTTGGGGGGGGGGAACTATTCCTTCAAAAACAGAATTTTCTCAATAACTAGAACTTATTCATAAAAGCATCTCAAACTTAAAGAATATAATAATTTTGCATAAAACTATTTACCAAGTGTATTACATGTTTCTTTGTCACAGTATCTGTATATTGGGAGCATTTCCCATTCTCCTAATACTTAACTGTCGTCGTGATGAATTATTGGACCATCTGGCTGAAGGGTGATCCTAGCTCGGACTTACTAGCTCTGGGATCTCACTTAAGTTACCTCTCTGGGTCTCAGTTTCCCCACCTGTACAATGAAACAAACAACAGTCCCTACTTCACAGGGTTGCTGGAGATTAAATGAATTAATAGTAGTAAAGTGATCCCATAGTGCCTGACATTCATTAGTGTATTTTAGTTTCCTCCACCGTCTGATTGCCAGCTCTCCCCCTGCTACTTGCGGAGTGCCTGACCCCAGTGTGGTCGCCAGGCTGGTTTTATTCGCTGCATGAAAACGCCTCCTGGGCAGAGAAACTGGGCAACGACCTCCCTGAGAAGAGAAGAGTGCGCTCAGCAGTCACCCCACAGTGACGGCCTCCCTGGGACCCCTCCCAAGCAAATGGGGACCCATCAGGAGACACCCCCCGGGCCACATGGTGAAGAGTGAGAAAGGAGAACCTCACGGGCCCTGGCTGTTGGGAGTTTATTCCCCAGTGTGGGAAGCAGGACACATCCGGACATAGCAACGCTATGCTAGAAGCCCACCTACCAGGTGGGGCTCTCCTCACAGGCCCCGGAGTAGACCTGTAAGTGGGCACGGGGCGTTCAGCTGGAGGGCAAAGGCAGGGCTCATGGACTTTTCAAAAGAAAGGACAGAGGACACATTTCCAGTGCATATGGGGACACACGCTGTTGTGTGACGTCGGCAAATGACTGGGCTTTGGTTTCCTGGGGATAATCGTCGTCTCTGCCTTGGGGGGTCATGATCAGGATCAAGTGGAAAAAAACACAGTGCCTGGCAGGTAGTCAATACATATTAGCTGCTGGTGTTATTATGACTATTAAACTGCGTGCTCGTTCAGCCCCCGGCAGAGGAATAGGGACCCCTTCCTGCGACTGACAGGTGAGGACTGAGGTCCTAAACTGTGACCTGACAGGTGTCAGGGACTCCTTCCTCCCACCACAGCCTTGCACCCAAGACAGGCCACACGTACACGCTCTCGAATAAAACGTCTATGGCAGACACCTAAGTCCCTTCCCTTCTTCTATCTAACGCAGGCCTCACATTGAAGTGAAGGCCCAGCTGGCCAGGATGGGGTTCAGAGGGCCCCTCATCCACGAGGAAGACTTGGGCCCAGTGACAGACAGACAACACACAGGCGAACTGGTGCACTCATTGATAAAGCAGCGTCTCCAACTCCATAAACGGGTTATGAAGTAGAAGTTGCATTTCAGACCCTCCACGTTGACTATGACCATAAACAGTGCCTCCTTTGGAGGAACAAATCTATATAAACGTCTGTGTACACTCAAGACCGAAACTTGCATTTCCCAAGCATCGGCTCCTCTGGAATGACCGTAATTGCTGCGAGAAGGAGAAGGAAAACGGTGTTGGTTGCTTTGCAGACATTATTTCATTGGTATTCACACCAACCCTGGCCAACCCTGCAAGGCGGGAGGGGTGCCTTGTGACTTGTGGGCAAACCTCAGACCAGCCCAAGGGCCCAGGGTAATCCGTGCCCTCCCTGCCGGCCCCGCCCCGCCAACTGTAGTAAATTGGTAACAAAATTCAAATTCAAATCAGTTTCATTTTTGTTATTATCACCTGTCAGCAGCTCTGAGAAACAAATGTTTTATGAACAGAAACCTGAAAATCACAAACACCAAGAACACGAGCTCCCAGATGGCCGGCATCGCTTTAAGAAATGGGAAGCGGAGAGAGCTGCGCCGTGAGTGGCCTCCTCTTGGCATCACCTGGGGCCCCACTTGCACACCAGCCCTACCGGGCAGGGGCAGGACAGGGAGCTGGCTTCTGTGACATGACTTCAAGTCTCATTTGCATTTTTGAAGAGCTGTGCTAAAAAAGAGCGCCTTAAAACCTTCAGCTGTCAGGAGGCAGGAAGTGGGAGTAGCTGGGTGTGGGAGACACAGCATTCTCTGAGCTGGAGCGCGCCCTTTCCCCTGCAAGGGACGACAAACTGGAAGTCTTTGTCAAGGGGCTCTGGGCAGTTGGAATGAGCGCCTGTTGCACACAATCCCACCCTTGTGCACAGGCCCCACTGAGAGCCACAGAGAGCAGGGTCCCTCCCAGGGCCCCACAAGCTGGAGGACCGGAAATGCCCGATGATGCTGACCAGGAAGGGTTGTTGGAAGAACCACATGGGCGTTTTGGTGCAGACACACACACACATCACAGCGTTTGCTGACTGAAGTGTCCCTGACCGTGCCCTTACTCTGCAGGGGAACACCCTCGATCCTCTTCCGCTGTTTGCATTACTTTCTTGGGAACGTACGGAAGTTTATGTCAACTCAGAACATACATTTCCAAGGCGCTAGGGTAAACGATTTTGCCTGTTGAAATGTCTAGGCTAAGAATTAGAGATATTAAGGAGTAGCAAAGGAAAGGACATTATCCTACTTTCAAATTCTGCAAGCTTTTTAAAAAAATCTTTATTGCTGAAAGTATTACATATGTCCTCCCTTTCCCCCATTGATACCTTTTAGCCTGCCCCAAGGCCCCCTCCCCTCACCCCAGGCCTTCATCACCCTATTGTCTGTGTCCATGGGTTTTGCTTATATGCATTCAATTCTAAAATTCAGCATGTTGAAAGAGGACGCTCGATGAGCGAATTCAAAAAAAGAAACTGTTCCTGCAAAGTGCCTACAGTACCTTTCCTCCTCAAGTTTAAGGACACAAGCAATCTAGGCCTGACCGTGGTTTCAGGTGCAATTTTATCCTGTTAGTCTTCAGTATATTTTTGTAAACAAGGGTGCATTGGGCTAATACATGCACCTCGGGCATTTAACAATCAACTGTGAACTGCGTACTTTCCCAACGGAGTGGATTAGAGGTAGGTCAAAAGACTGAGAGGAAGCACTGAGCCTCAGTTTCTCCATCTTTAAAATGGGAACGGTAAGACCTAACTTGCAGTGTTGTGAGAATTAGAAGTAAAATACATAAGGCTGTTTAGCAAAGCACGGCACATAGTAGGTACTTAGTAAACTACAGCTCTTATGATGATATTGAAAAATGAGATCAATAGATCCAACAGCTCATAAACTGTGTAGGTGAGAAATTCGGCCCACAGCTAGATCAATTCATTACATTCAGGTCCTTAGTCAAGCCGTGTACCTCAGGGCCTGGATGCTTGTCCTTCTTCCTTCCTGGTTGGCTCCTGCTGACCCCAGCCCTCATGCATCCATTACTTCTCCTTCTAAATCTCTGCTCAAATGTCACTTCTTTGTCTTTCTTGAACACCCTATACTCAATAACACGTCTTACTCTGCTTCATTTTCATTTATATTACTTATCATCACCTGACATTATTAGTGTATTAATTAATTTCTTAATTGGCTGTCTTTCCCCTTGAATGGAAGTAACGAGTGGGCAGGAACTGTTTCACACTCTGTTGCACCCTCAGGATTTAGACCAGTGTCGGCAGCCTGTCAGATGCTTGATGAGTATTTGCTGAATAAATGAAAGGATGAAGAACACTAGAGAGAGCTGAAATCTCGGAGCTGGATGGGACCTAGAGGCTTTCCCCTCTGACCTTCATTTAACGTGGGGCGGCCTCCGCTTTCCACCTTGCAGACAAGGAACCCTCTCTTTTCGGCTGGAACACGTCAGGTGCTTTTCCAAGCTGCCTGTGAAACCCCTCAGCAGCGGAGCCCACATCCTGCTTGTGCCCACAGAACGGCTTAGTCTGGGCCTTTGGGACCGGAGGATAGGCCTTCCCCGATCAACAGCATCCCTGGTCCATCATCTGCAAATAACGTGGTCTCCGTCCAGGTCTCCCTCCTTTGCATGTGCTTCTGTCTTACAACAGTTGTGTGTGTTTTTTAAATGGACCCACCAAAAAATTACCAACACAGAAGAAAACATCCAAGGAATGCAGCCTAGGATGTGTGAAAGTTAGGTACTGACAAAGGGAATCACCAGTAACAACAGATTCCAAAAGAATCAAAGTGCTACATCTTGGCAATAATAGAACAGAATGTCAAACTGAACTTCTGTCAAAGCTCTGGAGAGAGACAACGCTTCAAGGAAACAGAAGAGATCACAAGGTAAAAGGAAAAAAGAGCCCATCTGATCACGGGAGACTGGACTCTGCATGTCAGAAAGTAATGCCACGAAATACAAAGGCTAACCTCATCCTGGGAAAAATACCCACAGCATGTATGTGTGTGTGATGGAAGTTACGTGGGACGCTCAAACCAATAAAAAAAATGAACAGGGAGAGGATCTCAAAAGGGTACAAGGTGGAAACTCAGAGCAAATTAAAACCAGTAAACACACCAACAGAAAAGTGGTCTGCTGTAGTAATAAAAAATACAAATTAAAATAACGCTGGTACTTAAAAATAGCCACACCCACAATGAAATGTGACTCTCATATATTGCTGGCCTCAGTGTAAAATGGTACATAGCTGCCTTGAAAAGCAATTGGGTGATAGGTATTGTGAGTCATAAAAATGTGCACACCCTTCATTATAGAAATCAGTATCCAAAGATAAACTCCCAAACACATATTTAAAAAATATACATGCATTGGTTCCCTGGGCTGGAGGTGGGAAAGGGGATGGACTGTAAGTGGGCAGGAGGGATCTTATTGAGGTGATGGGGAATTTTGTAACTGGAGTGTGGTGACGGTTGTGCAATTTGGTAAATTTACTAAAATTCATTGACTTGTACATTTCAAATGAATAAATTTTATGGTATGTAAATTATAGCTCCATAAAGTTAAGAGCATGTGTAAAAATATTTTCATTGCAGCATTTTTATTAAGCATGACAAAAATCCATCGAATATCCACTCCCCTCCCCTCCACCAATAAAAAAAAGCTTCCTGAGGTATGGCTCCTGTGCTCCCTGCTGCCACGCAAACACCAACAGGACCGATCACCACGTGTCCCAAACAGGCAGGTCCTTGCTGGGTACCACTGTTTCCACACACACTGTTCTCTTCTCTCACACTCCCAGCCTATGGCATCTTTATGATCTCATCGCAACATCATCTCTTCAAGTGACATTTCCCCCAGCTGTTCAAGGGGCTGGTCTCTTCCTCTCCCAGTGGTCCTTCCCACCACCACCACGTTTTATAGTAATTTTAGCCAATATGTCTTTTCGATACCTAATGGAATCCTTGTGTGGCTCCTATCACAATGGTTATGCATAGGCAGGTGTCTGGAGGGAGGCAGTGCTGTGTGTGTGTGTGTGTGTGTGTGTGTGTGTAGGGATGGAGGTGGAGGCTACTGAATGGCATGATATAGGAGGTGTCCTGGGACTCTCATAAGGGAAGCAAATTGTCAACATTTTGCAGGTCACGGTGGAAAAAGCAGCCCTCTTTAGCAATTCAACGGATACAGAGTATGGCTTGAGCAGAAGTATCAGCAGAGACGGGGGCACAGACTGGTTCTGAGGATGGCCCGGAACTTAGGAGAGGCAAGTCAGAGGCAGGGGGCACAAAAGTGGGTAACAGAAGGCCACAGTCCATTATTCACCATTTTTATGTCTATAGGTAACACCTGTGTAAACCACATTTGGAACGACATCTAGTTTACTTTCCACAATATTCAGTCAGGCATCCTAAACTATGTCTTTTGCTGTTGTCACCAGGTTCTGCATTAAAGAACCTCACACTGCGCCCTGGCCAGGTGGCTCAGTTGGTTAGAACATCGTCCCTCTAGGCCCGGGGTCGGCAAACTGCGGCTCGCGAGCCACATGCGGCTCTTTGGCCCCTTGAGTGTGGCTCTTCCTAAGCCTTAGGAGTACCCTAATTAAGTTAATAACAATGTACCTACCTACAAAATTTGGCTCTCAAAAGAAATTTCAATCGTTGTACTGTTGATATTTGGCTCTGTTGACTAACGAGTTTGCCGACCACTGCTCTAGGCCAAGGTTGCCAGTTCAATCCCTAGTTAGGACTCATACAAGAACCAACCAATGAATGCATAAAGAAGTGGAACAACAAGTTGATATCTCTTCCCCTCCCCCGCCCCCCGGCCCTGCCCTCTAAAATCAATTTAAAAAACAGAACCTCACATGTACTAGGAACAGAAACTAGATATTCCAGTCAAGATTTTCATGTTTGGTGAAAGC
Organism: Myotis lucifugus; assembly: GCF_000147115.1. Lineage (NCBI taxonomy): Eukaryota > Metazoa > Chordata > Mammalia > Chiroptera > Vespertilionidae > Myotis > Myotis lucifugus. Next base: position 739,858 of record NW_005871113.1, on the reverse strand, counting down.
AAACATGAATTTTTGTAATGACGGCTCATTATAGAAGTTGGCTTAAACGAGGCTTATTTCTGTCTGGAAGTGTGAGTGATCCTTGTCACAAAGCAGGCTCCTGTGTGCTGACTGACTGACTGACCGAAGAGTGTATCCCCCTCTCCTTTACCTCTCGGGATGATGCTGGGAGCACCTGTTAGTTTCTGGCCTGTGTGGTATTTCGCTTCTCCTACCCACTATCTGCTTCCTTTCCGTGATTCGTCTTCCTCCCCTCTCTTCCTAACTGTGGGCTTCCTGAACCTCCGTTTCTTGACTCAGTTATGCCTCCTGCATAGCCTTCTATCCTGCACTGTGCGACTGATGGGCTTTCCAAGCACCAAAGAGGATCTTGAGCAATGAAACCCAAATGCCACATCTGGATTTTGGTGTAGAAATTTAACGGGTCATCTTCCGTCTCTGCCCCCCTAACACCCCTCCCCCGCAACCTTTCCCTCCAGGTATCACCAGCCAGAGACAACCTCAGATGCAAGTTTCTATGAGCATCTGGCCATGAAGCTCTGTCCCTGAAGCAGGAATACAGGGCGGGAGAGCCGCCTTCCACCCCTTGGGCAGTGGGAACAATGAGCTAGAATCCAGAACAAACATGATCAGAAGGAGGCGGGAAAGGCTGGGAAAGTAGAATGAAAGCCTTCTCCCCCTCCCCACCCCGTGAAGGGCGGCTCTTCCATCCTCCTCCTGTGGGACCACGGCCAGGGCTGGACTCACAGAGCGTCTCCAGACGGGGTGTGTTTCAATAGCATTTTCACTCACGGTCCAACAACAATTTACAACAAACGCCGAAGAAAAGCAAAAGTCATGAGCTGTGCTGTTCGTCTCCTCCCCCGACTTAGTTCATTAGAAAAACCAATCGAGGCATTAATGGCTGTCTCTGTTTCTAACAGGCTTTATTCTAATTAGACTCACACGTTATTATTTCAGTTGGAAAAAAGGTCTGGGTCTGTAATGAGCAGGAGGAGTGTGACAGCCTCCAGCCTCTGACAGCTCCTTGGATCATCTAAGGGAAGGATCCCCAGGGTACCAACAGCAGTGACAACAATTCCAGTATATTGGGCTTTTCATTTCCAAGAGAGAATGAGTATTAACTAAACGGCTTTAATCCCCTCCCCTCGTGAAGTGTTTAATAAACCCAAATCCTCATCCTACAGACAAAAGGGAGGCTATGTTAGAAGCTTTACGGCACACAGCTGTCAAGCTTTCTCTGACGATGGCATTCAGGTGACCTCAAAGATGCTGTTCCCCAGGAGGAGGCGAGCAGGAGTGAGGATAAGAGGAGCAGGGATAAAGAAGGTGGGTGCACATGTCTCTGGGCCACACTCAACTGATGTTCTCGAGCAGGCGTGGGCCACTTTCTTTGCCAAGGGCCAAACAGTAAACACATTAGGCCTTGCATTCCGTATGGTTCCTGCTGCAACTCAACTCTGGTGATGTAAGGTGAAGGCAGCCACAGATAAAAGAAAAAAAAAAAAAAAGAGCGGGGCTGTGTTCCAATAAAACTCTGTGGACACTGAATTTGGAAGTTCACATATTTTTTTCATGTCAGAAAACATGATTCTGCTTCTTGTTTTCCCCACATTAGAACATGTAAAAAACATTCTTGTCTGGTGGCTGGCTTTGGCCCCCCGGCCGCTGCAGAGACGAGCACTACCATCAAACAGCAGAGTTCTACAAAATGGCGTTTTATAAAACTGTTCTTATTTTATACACAAGAAAACCATCAATCAAAATCAAATTTAAAAAATTTTCTACAGCCCCATCTTCCTAATAAATATAGCATGTTCAAGTTTCTCTTAAATCTCTGTTCACATATATGTCATTTTAATATCACTTCAATCTGTTGACACATTTAACATTATCTTATAAAAATTTTCCCTGTTGTAACTGATTCCTTATACAGTAAACCCTTGATTTTTTTGGACCTGGATTTAAGGGACTTCGGACTTAGCCCTGGCCCATGTCAGATTAAATGACACCCCCTTGCTGAACTAGATTTATCGGGTGATCACTTAATAAGTTATATGATGTCTAATCACTGGGCTGTATGCCTGAAACTGATATAATACTGTATGTCAACTGTAATTGAAAAATTAAAAATTAAAAAATGTACTCTATAGTGGGAACACTTGTTTTTAACTCATCATTCTCTCTATACCCCCAATGCAAAAGGAAAAGTGGAAACTGAATTGCAGATGGGAACAATGAATTTCACTTTTGAGTAAAAAGAGGTAGAATTTCAATTATGGAAACGCACCAGAAAGGAATGAGGTCATTTTAACGCCATGTCAGATTTGTATATGTTGTTTAAAAGATAAATTACAATTTGGATTTCAATTTTTACAGACTACCCCTGACTACTAAGCAGATCTTTTTGTTGCCAGAAAGCTCGCAGAGGAAAAAAGTCCAAATAAACTGAGAATGAAAAGATCTTCACCAAAATACTGGGGACAGATAATTTCTTTTTATGCTTTTCTTTACTAAAACAAAACGTATCGGCAAGTTGAACAGCTTTTGAACCAATATGTGAAACTTGGTAAATTTTCCATCTGAAAAGTCATGCATAAGCCAAAATTTCACTAAAAATAAAAGTAAAATATTATATTCCTAAAATGAGGTTTTGGCACAGTCAGGGAGTGATATAGATTAAACTACCATTTAAATTCATTATCTATCTCTATTTTCACATTGGTGATATTTGCTGGTCTTTTAGTGGTGCATTAGATTATACAATTATTCTTATTATACAATTATTCTGCTGCTGAAATACTGATGAATTTAAGACCTCTTCATTATCTTCCGTTGAGTGATAGAGATCACAACTGAGAAATTCATGGACAAATCCTCAGATAAAAGGACCTAAAAAAAAGAAAAAAAAAGAAATAAAAATTAAAACAGAAAAAATTTCAAAGGTAAAATTGGCCTGTGATGCCTTCCTATAGTAATGACATGTTCTGAATTTAAGATTTTACTCTTCATCTGAATAAGCTTTCCAACGATAACACTCCGATTTAATAGTTAAAATTCACCTTTCTGCAGTGATGAACTTAAATTCTCCAAGGATGCAAGCCTGTAATCATGAACCATAGTCCATACTTCCTTCAGCTGCTTAGCATATGCTAATCAGAGATCATAAGTATGGGTCCAATTTCCACATGGATCAACCTCGCATCTCACTGTCAGTGTCAGATCCACACATCCCTAGAGGAGCAACTTGGAGACTCTGCTTTGGAGCCTCAGAGAAGTGGGCTCCCAACGTTATTATCATTATTATCATCATTGCAAACGGGGTAAGTTACTCAAGCATTCTGAGCCTCAGTTTCCCTGCCTGTACGACGCAGATAGTACATGTCTCACAGTTATTACCCTGAGGTGGCTACTGATTGCAACGTGCACACGAGGTAAGAACTTAAGAGTAGTGTCAGGCACTAGGTAGCTGTTGGCAGGTACCTTCTCGCTTGCAGTCTGAGGTCAGAGCAGGGCCTCAGGGGCAGACAACACACAGTGAGCAGAACACTGTCCCTAGAGACAACGCGTCTCTCTCTGGTGTTGCCCACTTTAATGAATGATCAGGGGTAGCCCAGGGTCCTGGGAAGCTTCCTTAGACACGAAACATTCTCAGTCACATTTTCTTGGCGTAGGGGGAACTTCTGTTTCAACTCTCTCCCCAGCCCCTTACAAGAATAACTTCGAGACACAGGAACCAGAAGATTGTTATCCTCACCCAAGGGGCAATTAGTCTGGAAACATGTACTTTGACGCCATACCTTCTCGATTTTTTCGTCCAGCATCCTGAAGAATTCTTGTTGGCTCTCAGAGATGTGCATGCTGAAAAACAAATAGGGCACATTTCAATGTTTTCTTAAACCTCCTCCCTCAAGGAAAAATGCTGAGGCCCTAAACTTGGAGGTGGACATTTCTTTATTGCAGACTTTCCCACAGAAATACTCTGAAGTTATAGTAAGAGTAAGTGTTATGACAGTAATCCTACAGATGCATTTCATAAGAGTCTATCAGTGCCTGCGATTTAAGGAATATAATTTCCTGTCAATGTACATGTTATTTACAGGGGTGTTATTGGGAGGTATGTGCCAAATTTTTCTTCAGATACATATTTGTGATTTAAAAAAGGATAGGCAAGCAGCACATGGCATATTTCCACCCTGTGTATAACCCTAGTTATTATATGGAAATGTTTATTTTGCAAAGCATCAGCATGATATTCAGCTGTCTAGATGTGGGCTGGCAGCAAATGAGCAGAGAACTTGACATTGGCCCTGAACACCTTCTGCATTGGCGACAGCGAATGTGCCTCCTGGGGACAGAAATTCCACTGGAATAAAGGAGAAAGTCAGGAGGCAGGTTTGGGTAGCACTTGCCTGTGTGTTTGCTTATCTTACCCCATTTAACAGCAAACCTTGTAAGATGAATGTGGTAACATGGGTAAGCAGAGCCGAGATCACCAATGGGAAGGGCAATATATATGATATTAATTGACCACATGATCTCTATTTAAATGCATGTGATTCACGATCTCACAGAGGCAGCGCAGCGCAGATGTTAGCAGGGGTGAGGCACAGACCTCTGATTCCTCATCTAGAAAACCTTCCGGCACTCACGTTCTATGACTGTTGCTAACCTCCATTCACTCCTTTATTGAACTATCACAGCACGAAAACAATAATGTGTGGTTAGTACTCAACATATGCACATTAGATGGACAAAAGGGGAACTCTTCAGTAAAATCCACTCTCCAAATGGGTCTGCCCTCCTGTGAGCAAGAGTGTCTGGGTTCCATTAAGGAAAAAACAAACACAGCAAACCTCATAGACACAGACAACAGTAGGTGATTAGCAGAGGGGAAGGGGAGGAGGGGGAAGTAGAAGAGGGTAAAGAGGGGAAAATGGTGATGGAAGGAGACTTGACTTGGGGTGGTAAACACACAATACAATCCACAGACGATGTTTTATAGAATTGTACACCTGAAACCAATATTATTTTATTAACCAATGTCACCCCAATAAAGTCAATACAAAAGAATGCCCAGGCTCAAGGGTCCATATCAGGAGCTTGGGACCAAGGTTGATGGTGACGACCCCAGGGTGGTAAAGCAAAACCGAAAGCCTCAGTGGTTTCAGCTTTGTGCGGTTTCACTACATGTTTTGTAATCAATAAAAAACACACAACAAAAAACAGGCATCCCTTTGGTTAAAACAAATTGGATGAAAGCCGCCCAACCCAGAATTAATGAGACAAGGCAGTATATTTCCAACCTCACCTGGATCTGGAACGAAATAGTAACTTTACTTTGGGTAGAGGTCCAAGACAGGAAGTAAACGACCACTTCCACCTTCCCGCTCGCCCTTGGAGAAACAATTCTAACCAAAGCCTTTCATCAGGCGTGTCTCTAGGATCACAACCTTGATACAGAAACGATGTTCCCTCGTCTAAGAGCGGTCCAGCATCTCTGCCTCATTCAAACATCTATGAGGAAGAGTCACCCACCAGGCGCGTTCACTATCTTGCCCCTTGAAAGACAGTGTGTGGACTGTGTTAGAAAAAACTGAGCAGTAGGGTGACTTATTTATCGTCCAATCCTGACACTCTACACAAGCTCTTTCAAACTCTGTTGTCCCTGGAAGTGACAGACACTGCCGGATGGCACAAAGGCTGCACGCGGTCCCTGTCACCTGTGCATCCTCTTCTGTAGGTTGCACCTGAAAGCATGAGGCTTACTCGGCTGTCTCCCAGGGGATCCTTTCAGAGAGAAGTCCCGAAACCCTCCAACGAGGGCAGAGCCAGGATTTGTACTCTGACAAAATAAATTAGCCCATGTTGACTGACTGTCGCTTAGATAAATGTGAACGACCTCTTCTCCTATGGAGACCCTGTCAACACAGTGGCATTAATAATAGTTTTTTCGTTCAAAAGTTTACGCTGCGCTGTGAGAAACAGTCCCTAGGTAACGAGATTCCTGGGTGCTTTCTGATGCCCAATTTGAGGATCGTGAGTGGGGAGCCAGGAGGAGGAAAAAGCACATGGGTTTTCTATGTTTCCTCCAGGTATTGGAAAGGAATAATTGAATTATGATTTAGTTTAAAAAGTATAAATACTTGATGCTAAATTAGATATAAAAATCTTTTATAAAAGCCTGTATGATAGCCCTAGCCGGTTTGGCTCGGTGGATAGAGCGTCAGCCTGTGGACTGAAGGGTCCCAGGTTTGATTCCGGTCAAGGACATGTACCTTGGTTGTGGGCACATCCCCAGTAGGGGGTGTACAGGAGGCAGGTGGTTGATGTTTCTGTCTCATCGATGTTTCTAACTCTCTCTCTCTCTCTCTCTCTCTCTCTCTCTCTCTCCCTTCCTCTCTGTAAAAAATCAATAAAATATACATTTAAAAAAAGCCTGTATGGTGGTGCCTGATTTGATTAATAAAGCTTAACAATTTTAGTAATCCTTGTTTCTCTCTAATAACAACAACTCCAACTGGGAAAACCCAGTGCTGCACGGAGGACAACGTGTAGCCCCTGTTGACCTTGGCAATGCTCTTGTGAGTTAACCCTGTGCTAGCATAGGCCCTTCTTTCTGCGACTTCTCAGCTTCACGAGACTAGAGATGATAACATGATGGAATCTTACTGACAAGTAAGCAAATGAACAGAATGAAGTGGGCAACCCGGCTGGCGTGGCTCAGTGGTTAAGCATCAGCCTATGAACCAGGAGGTCACAGTTCGATTCCCAGTCAGGGTGCATACCCAGCTTGTGGGCTTGAGCCCCAGTGTGGGGGATGCAGGAGTCAGCTGATTAATGATTCTCTTTCACCATTGATGTTTCTCTCTCTCTTTTCCTCTGTGAAATCAATAAAAATATATTTTTTAAAAAAGAAAGAAGGTGAGCAAAATGAGCTTTTGAGCTGAAAGACGCGTGGCTTTCATGTTCAATGACTGAAAGGGAAGTTTCCAAATAATAAAAACTTAAGCCAGAAAAGTATGAGAAGGCAAGGTCCCAATTCCCTAATACATCACCTGCAAAAATGAAATTCAGTTACTCAGTGGGTTCCTGGCAGATCTTGGCCTGAACATGGTTATTTCTTCATGGTCATCATTATTATTTTTCAATTGGACCTCAGGGAAGTGGGGTTAATCCTAGTCCTCACATCACGACACACCCTTATTTGTAGCTCATGCATGGCTCAGGCTCAGTTTTAGTTAATTATTTTGTTTGTTAGTTTTTAAAAATAGTCTCATAAGCACCCATAACACCAAAATGAAAAACAAAAGCTAGGACCTTGACAACCTAGAGCTAACGTACCTCCTACCATGACTTACTTTAGTTTTTTTTTTTTTAACTTCACAAAGAGTGCATCACACTCTATGCAATCTTTTAGGGCTTACTCATTTCTTCTGGCATATTACATTGACGAGGTCCATCTAGCCTTGTGCATTCATCTTAACGAATTTAAATATTAACTTTAAATGAACTAATTTAATATTAACTTGAATATATTCCACTGTGCGAATACAGTGGAGTTTATTTTCCCCACTTTCTTGGTAAAGGCCATTTGGGTGTTTTCTCAATATGAAGGCGTTCTTACCGAGTCGCTGTGATAAGCGCTGGGCGTACATGATTCCATTTGCTCCCCAGCCCTATGAGACAGGATTGCTCACCCTCTTTTTTCTCTGAGAAAACTGAAGCTCCGAGACACCAGGTCACTTGCCTGAGATCACAAAGTTGTAAGAATATGTTCCACCAAATGAAGATGTGAGAATTACCTGCCTTTGTTATTAACAAATCTGCCATTGGCTGGTATGAGATCGTCCTTCCACTCATGGGAAAAACAACAAACCCCCGTTATCTTGTTTCATGCAACTGCATAATAAATGCGTTCCCTTCATCCGTGAGTCAGCAAGTAGGACAAGTAACACTCTTCTCTTGGGCCCCAGAAGGATTTCTGAGTTGAATTCCATGAACCCTATGTTCTGAAGGACAGTTTACAACACACACACACACACACACACACACACACACACACGAATGCTGCTGTGTGGAAAACAGGATTTTCTTCATAATTTTAGAATAAACACGTGAGCCGGTTTAATCAAGTTCTCTGAGAGCTTCATGGCAGTTTGCAAACCTCGCTGTTGCAGTGTGTCAAAGTTCAATTAGTATTCACTCTACACGAAAAAGAAATTCTCCTTAATCCGGTCTCTGCTTAGAACTCAGTGATAAGGGAAGCATTTAAAAATAGCATGTGTCCCGTGGCTTGGATGAAAAGATGACGAGGTTCTGTCATCAGCTATCTGTCGTTAGTGTAGATCAAAGTGATTCCCAGGGAAGTGAACGAGGGAGGTTGTGAGTACAGCATCACACTCACCTGAGGGCGCAAACACCGGCCGTCCCATTATACCGACATTGTGGGGAATAAGTGGACTTTAAAAATGTCTCATGTTCTTTGAAAGTGACAAACTTTAATCCCTGAGCTCATTGACCGCCCCCTGAAGAGTCCTAATCGCCTCACGGCAGCAGCCATGGCTGCAGCAATGCCACAGACACCGGGCTAACGTGATTAGGAACTAGGCTATTTTTGTCTCAATTTCCTGGGAGGAATCAGAGATAACACAATTTATTCTACTGATGATTTTGATTCGTGGGGCAACGATTGCACATATGTAATGGTCACATTTATCCTGGAACGGGGTGGGGCTGTGTAGAATTTATTAATGTCACGCGGACCGCCAGGAGATTTGCTAATATTTAGGGGAGCCCCACAGAAGAGCTCTGCAGCCTCTGGGATCCCAGAGCGCCTTTGAGGAAAAGGGAGTTGGCTTTCATGTCACACACAGTGCATTTTATCACTAAGGTAGATTCAGTTCTAGAACAACCTAGAAAATGACTCATTATTCTCTTTAACTTTTTAATTGTGAAATGCATAACACAGAGAAAACATAGCATGTTATTTGTCTGGTTTTAAATAATAATAAAAGGACATCCATGGAGTCACCACTCAAATTAAGAATTAGAACCTGTGGTTCCACTGTCTTCCATCGAGTCAGAGAGAACCATGATTCTTAATTTAATGTCTTTTCATTTCTTTGCTTGTTTATTGTGTTACCACTTATACATATATTATACATTCCTTCGTTCTGCCTGTTTCTGAACTTTATATGAATGAAACTACCTTTAGGCAGGTCCTACTACTTACTTTACCACTGTAGCTTTACATTTGTGCAATTCTGTCTTCTTTTTTTTTTTTTTAAAATATATTTTATTGATTTTTTACAGAGAGGAATGGAGAGAGATAGAGAGTTAGAAACATCGATGAGAGAGAAACATCGATCAGCTGCCTCCTGCACATCTCCTACAGGGGATATGCCTGCAACCAAGGTACATGCCCTTGACCGGAATCGAACCTGGGCCCTTTCAGTCCGCAGGCCGACGCTCTATCCACTGAGCCAAACCGGTTCCGGCTGTCTTCTTTTTAAAAAATATATATTTTTATCGATTTCAGAGAGAAAGGGAGAGGGACAGAGAGATAGAAACATCAATGCAAGAGAGAATCATTGATCGGCTGCCTCCTGCCCACTCCACACTGAGGATAGAGCCCACAAACCGGGCATGTGTTCTTGACCAGAATCAAACCTGGGACCCTTCAGTTCACAGGCCAACGCTCTATCCACTGAGCCAAACAGGCCAGGGCAGATTCCTTCTTGATATATGCAGCTACAGGTTGTTCGTTTTCACTGATATGTAGTATTCCCATCAAAAGAATATGCCACATTTTTGTTAGCCATTATATTTTTTTAAAAGTTTTTTAAAAAAATTTTAAATTGATTTTTAGAGAGAGAGGAAGGGAGGAGAGAGCGAAACATCGATAGGCTGCCTCTGCACACCCCCTTACTGGGGATCGAGCCAGAAACCTGGCAATTGTCCTGACTGGGAATTGAACCAGCAACCTTTCAGTTCACAGGACAACGCCCAACCAGCTGAGCTACACTGTCCATTTGGGGTTATCCAAGAGCTTCAGGAGCTCACAGAAACAGTGCTGCTATGGATATGTCTGCGGGCACACATGCCCTAGACCTTCTCTACAGCAGGGGTGGGGACCTTTTTTCTGCCAAGAGTCTTTTGGATATTTATAACATCATTCAAATAATATAATTCACTTGATAGAAATTTATGTTGCTGTGAAAAAAAGCTAATAGATTTATTGAATTCGAGTCCCGCCTGCGGTTGCCTTGGCAGGGCCAGACTAAAGGACTTCTCAAGGGCCTTATATGGTCCTCGGGCTGGGCGTTTCCCTCCTCTGCCCTGAGAGTGACGATGCGGGGAGAAGGTGTGTGCAGGTACACTTTTAGTAGATAATGCAAATTGTTTCCCAAAGTAATGGCACCAGTTTAGATTCCCACCAGCAGGCGTTAAGACTGCCTGTGTTCCATATCCCGGTCAACATTTTGTATTTTTTCATATCGATTAGCCATTCCTGTTTCCTCTTCAGTGAAAGGGTTGTTCATGTCTTCAGCCTATTTTTCTATGAGTTCTCCGCCTTTTACTCACGGACTTGTAGGAATACTTTATATACCAGGTATTCTGCAAATCCAACTACTGTCAATTACATGTATTGACATGTATTACACCTGTTCCATCCTTTTTTGGCCTTTTACTTTCCTACAGTGTATTTGGATAAACAGAAGTTCTTAATTTTAATGTGGTCACCATAATTAATCATTTTCCTTAAGATCTGCATCCTTTGTGACTTATTTAAATTCTTCTCTACCCCATAAAGATATCCCCCTTTATTTTCTTCTAACTGATCATTTAAATGCCTGCTCTGTCATATATTATGGACTGTTTTTGGACTCTCCAATCTGTTCCTTCCAGTGGTTCTCAACCTTCCTAATGCCGCAACCCTTTAATACAGTTCCTCATGTTGTGGTGACCCCCAATTTCATTGTTACAAATTGAACATAATGAAAGCATAGTGATTAATCACAAAAACAATATGTAATTATATATGTGTTTTCCGATGGTCTTAGGTGACCCCTGTGAAAGGGTCGCGACCCACAGGTTGAGAACCGCTGCTAGACCAAACTACACTGGTCATAATTAACAAAGCTTTAGAATACGTCTTGATTATCTAATAGGCAAAATGGAACTCTGAAAATACTTTTAGCTTTCAAAACAATATAAAAATAGGAACTAGGACTTACTTTGCTCGGGGTTGATGAACTAATCCCGGAATCTCTTTGTTAGTTTTAAGTCTTGCATTTGAACTGGCACTTTTTTCCTGAAACACACACATAAAAGACAAGATGAGAACCAGCACTTCAGCAGGAGCATGGATTTTCATCACAGAGACTCTGGTTGGGACCCTCCACGGCTGGTTACTTCACAAGGACCGAAGTCCTGGCAAAGAGGTCACGTGGTCCAGGTAGGACCACCAAACATCTTAACAGGGAATGTGGTCACGAAGAAAGCAATTAGCTCTATGACAGCTACGACTCTGTTTAGAAAATGATGTGCAACTGGAATCTGATTTTTAGGCTGAGTTACTGAAAATAGTAAGAATCCAGGAAGAGAAGGTTCTCGGGCCAGGAAGAGCAGAAGGGCAAAATCACAGCCTTTGTGGACTTGCCCAGGTAACCGACTTCAGTGCGTTTTCTTTGTAAAAGACAAAGGCATCCAGTTACTGAGGCATAAAGTTTGCACAAGGCTCTAGCAGTGACACTGACAAGAACAGGACTAAAAATAACGACCGTTTCCCACCCACAGTGAACACTGGAATCGGATGAGTAAAGCTCAGCACTAGCCTGTATTCAAGAGGCACATTCTGGCTGTTGGCCTGATCTGATTTCTTATTCCCAGGAAACCAGCCAGATGGGAAAGAAATTCTCTCAGATCTTAAAATACTGATATATCAGTCAGCACACTAGCTCAATAATACTACTCATCTTTACTTTCACAGACATTACTTAAAAAAATATATTCAAGGTGCTTTATTCTTTGCTCACAAAACATACCCCTAAAATGAAAGGAAAGACTATTCCAAACCAATTTAAGAAGTGACTATACAGACTCCAGGAACCAGGGGTGTGGCAATAGTTCAAGACCCAGGCTAAGGGGAAGAATGAAACTCACATGGGTCAACCCACCTTTCTTACCACATGCAAAGCCATGTGAGAAGGCAGTGAGACAGATGGGCCCTCAAATGAACTCTTCTGAGTTTGTATTTCTCCCAGGATCACAAAAGCCATGTACATCAATGAAATTCCAATGACTTATATGTTCTGGTGGTGGTTTGTTACTGACCACCAACCATGAGCTTATCTGTATAACATTGCTATCCCAAAACATAGGGTAATTTTGCGATTTTCTAAGAAAAGAAAGAATTGCTACAATTCCTTTGCAGTGTATCTTTCTTTTGTGTTAATCCTCACCCCAGGGTATTTTTCCCATTGATTTGTAGAGAGAGTAGGGGAGAGAGAGAGAGAGAGAGAGAGAGAGAGAGAGATAGATAGATAGATTAGTTGCTTTCCACAATGCCTGACTGAGGATTGAACTTGCAACCCAGATATGTGCCCTTGACCAGGAATTGAACTGTGACCCTTCAGTGGGTGGGCTGACCCTCTAACCCAGTGATGGCGAACCTAAGACACGCGTGTCAGAGGTGACACGCAAACTCATTTTTTTGGTTGATTTTTCTTTGTTAAATGGCATTTAAATATATAAAATAAATATCAAAAATGTCTTTGTTTTACTATGGTTGCAAATATCAAAAAATTTCTATGTGACACGGCACCACAGTTAAGTTAGGGTTTTTCAAAATGCTGACATGCCAAGCTCAAAAGGTTCGCCAGCACTGCTCTAACCACTGAGCATACTTTGCAGTCTATTTTACCTTCCTTACCTCACACTAAACTTAAGAATGTTTTCATGAACATTTGAAATGTATGACATAGATATTGTTTCCTCTGCTGATGTCATCAGGGAACAACAGATGAGCTGCCTAATTTCTTACAAAGCCGGTGGGAGAACGAGCAGAGAATTCTAAAGCACTAACCCCAGGAAGGCCGGGCCCAAGTCCTCCCTTTACCCTCAGGGTCACACTGCCTGGCTCAGGGGCCTGGCACTGTAAATTCATCATTTACTAAGTGACACATTTTAGTAAATTTATAGAGCTGTGCAACTGTCACCCCAATCCAGTTTTAGAAAAGCTCTATCAACTCCAAACGCTTCCCCAAATCCATCTGCAGTTATTTCCTGCTCTGAGCTGTAGCCCCAGGAAACCAGTCAGCTTTCTCTCCCTACAAACTTGCCTTTTCTAGATTCATATACATGGAATCCTGTAATAGATAGCCTGGCGTTTTCCACTTGGGTAATGTTTTTGAGGTTTATCCATATTGTAGCCTATTTCAGTATTTCACTTATTTTAATTGCCAAATAATATTCCAGGGTATGGATATACCACATTTTGTTTAGCCATTCATCTGGATTGTTTCTAGTTTGTGGTCATCACACATAATGCTGCTATACATGTCTGTGAGGGCATATGTTTTCATTTCTCTTGGGCAGATTCCATTCCCGGGAGTGAAATTGCTAGATTATACGGTAAATTTATAGTCAACTATTTCAGATGTGACCAAGGTGGCCGCACCATTTTACATTCCCACCAGTGATGCATAATGATTCCAGCTTTCCACATTCCCACCAGCGCTTGGTAATGTCTTCCATTATTGCCATTTGAGTGGGTGTCTCATTGTGGGCTTTCTTTATTTGAAAGACTTTTTTAAAATGGACTTTTTAGAGAGGAAGGGAGAGAGAGAGAGAGGAATGTCTATGTGAGAACATCGATTGGCTGCCTCCTGCACCAACCTTATGGGATCAAGCTTGAAAACCAGGCATATGTCCTGACTGGGTATCAAATCAGCAAATTTTCAGTTCACGGGACAATATAACCAACTGAGCCACACCAGCCAGGGCAAGGCTTTCTTTATTTTAAAAATAAAGTTTGGATTTGTTCTTACATGTCCTTGTATTCCTCAAAATACCTAGTATCTTGCAACACGGAACATTCATATGCCTACTGGTTAGCTGCATTTGCATCCATAAGTCAGTTCTGTGTTTGCTTATAGATATCATTTAACTTCTACTCAGGGTGTTTATTGGGGAAGGGAAGGTTTAAAGAGATGTCTTGCCCAGCTAGCGTGGCTCAGTGGTTGAGCGTTGACCTATGAACCAGGAGGCCACGGTTCGATTCCTGGTTAGGGCACACGTCCAGGTTGCAGGCTGTATCTCCAGTGTGGGACCTGTGAGGAGGCAGTGGATCAATGATTCTCTCTCATCATTGATGTTCTTCTCTCTCACCCGCTCGCTTCCCCTCTGAAATCAATTATATATATATATATTTGGAGAGATGGAGAGAGAGAGAAAGAGTGAGAGTGAGAGAGTGAGAGAGAGAGAGAGAGAGAGAGATCTTAAAAAATGAAACAAGCAAACAAACACCACCAAGAAGGGCTGGAGGAGGAAGGAGGCTGATGGGAGCCTGGGATGGAGCAGACCCAACAGAGAGGGTTGGGCCAGGAAGAGAATTAGACTGGGAGGTGATGTGAGAGATGACTAAGATATTGTTTCCCTTGGCAAGAAACACCTTAATAGTATGTGACACATAAACTACGTGCCTAAAATAAATTGGGGCCAAGTAAGACTAAGTGGAAGCCATTGAAAGGGCCCTCGGCAGGCAGTTTGTAGAGCAGTGTTGTTGTTTTTTTAAAATGTCAACTCTTTAGTAACATTTATATATTTATATAAGTATTACTAATATTTATTACTAGAGGCCTGATGCATGAAGTTTGTGCAAGGGGCTTGGCCCTCGCAGCCCCCGGTTCGTCCAGGAGGTCATTCGGCTGTCCCGTCTAATTAGCATATTACACTTTTATTATTATACATATTTTAAATTTTTCTTTTGCAATTACAGTTTGCATTTAACATTATTTTGTGTTAGTTTCAGGTGTGCAGCACAGCGGTCCCAAGGAGCAGCGTTGTACGTGACCTGCTCATGCTGGTTTCAGAATCATCTGGATGCGCACAGAAACCCACATCCCAGGCTCCACCCAAACTCGCCGAGTGCGTGTGTCTGGGATCCAGGCCCAGGAATCTGCATCTCAAACAAGAGGCCCAGGTGACCTGAATTCTATTTCAGAGAAAAGATACCTTCACACGCAGGGATCCCCCCAGTTGGTTTTCCACATGACAGTTTCAAACAGTGCTGGGGTTCCACAGAGCTGCCCGGGGGTCCACAGAGAGGCCCAGCAGGGCAGGAACCCCTCGAACGGTTCCTACTTAGGGGCTCCATCCGTTGAAAAACGCCCCCCCCCTTTCTCCAAAGTGTTTGCAAACTAATGTCAGGGAGTGACAGTTTTATTTAAACAGCAGATCAAACGACTTCCTCCCCGGCTTGGAATAATTTTACTTCTTTATGAACAAAACGCCCTTGTCAGTGTCCAGAGTAAGTTGCGTTTCCCTTAGTTTCTCTGATGCTGGAGACAGTCACACCACCTGTAATGCCGCTGCTGCTCCCCACTGTCTCTGTGTTGTCCCGCTGAGTCTGCAAGGAGTTAGGCAGCCGCAGCCCTGTGAGGTTCCCTGAGTTGGTTCTGGGTTGGCAGTGTGGGAGAAATCTCATTTTCTTTTTTCTGGGCCCAGAACTATAAAGAAAGCCCAGGGGACAGATGGATGCAGGGAGCTGGAGGCATAGAGAAAAGAAGTGGGGGTGGGAATAATAGCTCCGGAGACTGCTAACGAGGGATCTACACAGGGAAGAGACACCAAGCACTGAATATGAACTCGCAGAGCACTCCGCCCTCCACACCGACTGTGCCGTTGTGCACATGGGAACCGCTGCATTTCAGAAAGTACATGACAACTAGAAAAGGTTATTTATGAACCAGAATTAGGAGATTTAGGGGGACACACACATATCTTTAAAACATAGGCACACCTTCAGCTATACAATAAATGAGAACTCATTCCACATTTGGGGAGTAACCCGTAGTATGTACTCTGTAAGGAAACAATCTCATTTGATGTTTCATATGTGATTTCTCCAGTGGTATTAACATGAGCTAGGACACTGCCTCCTCAAATATAAAGGAATTTTGTCTGTGTCTTTTGAGTGATGATGATCCGCTGAGTCATATTCACTCTGTGAGAATTTCTGAACGTTAACAAGTGACAAGGCCCAAGCTGTGAGATGCAATTGCCGACTTGGGCCCACCAGGATCATAATTATGCAAAGTCAACATTTCCGTTATCATTACCCACCCAAACAGGTGATTAGAATTAGTAGTCTTTTGTAAGAATTCAGTAGTGATGAAGTTGGCCTGAAAAGTCTCTGCTTTAAGGAAATTCTTTTTCTAAAAATTAAAATACAAATAAAATACAGCCATGTACCTCATTTTATATCAAGCAAATGTCAAGTGGGGCAAGTCATTTTTAAAGCACCTAATATTTTTCACATAGTTGCTTCTCAAGGCAGATTGGAAATGTTTAAAATAATCTTTAAAAAGTAAATAGTGCTTTAAGAAATTGCTCAGAAATGATTTCATTATATACCAACCAAATTAGAACAAAGGCTTTAAGATACCATGTCACCGATTACAGAGGAGGCCATACTGTTGTTATACATTACACTGAGAACTCTGAGTTGAGGATATTTTCAACAAGATAATGCATCTCCAAGATTTTCAAAGGAGTAACATATACACACCCAGAGAATTAACTGATCTGGAAGAGCCATAGTCAATTCTTGCCCAATGTGTATCAGTTAGGATAGGGTAGGTTATGTTGCAATAACAAACAACCCCTAATAACAGCAGTTCCGTACTATACAAGTTTATCTCTTGCACATGCTACATGTCCATGGTGGCAGGAGGCTCTGCTCATCCCACTCACAGTGGAACACCATGGCAGAGGAACCTCCTGGCCCATTCTTCATGAATACACTGTTCAATGGTACTTAAGTGCCTGACTGTGCTAAGAAAACAGAGATATAATCCTCATCCCCTAAGAAACCAACAGGAAAGTGAACAGATGTTTCAAAGTGAGAGAAGGACGTGTGGGAAAGTGCTGGGGATGACACCTCACTCAGAGGAGGAGGTCAGGGATGCTTCCTGCCGAGGGGACTGGGCAGGGCTGGGTCCAGGGGAGGAATGCATAGCCTGGTAGGAGGGGAGAAAACATGGCACTCACTGAGAACCATAACGAACCTGGTCCAGTCAGAGAGAGCCTAAGGCGCCGGGAGGGCGTATGAGAGATGTGGGGGTGAGGTGGGCAGGGGCTGGACCAGGGAGGGCTGGGCCTGGACATCTGGATTTCCCCAAAATGCCAGAATTGTGTTTCAGAGGTGGAAGCAGAGAAGCGGTCAGGAAGCTTGTCTGTAAATCAGAAGAGGATCGATGAAAAGCTGAATGTAGGCAAGCAGAACCCGAGTCTGGACTCCGGAGTCAGACCGCCTCTCTGCTTCCTACTGTGGGACCCTGAGCAGGTTCCACAGCCTCTGTGGGTCAGCTCCCTCACTAGTGAAATGGCAATGAAAGTAGTACCTCCTCCCCTGGGGAGCCTGTTGTACAGGAAGGCATCACAAATGACAGCCTGTAGTAATAAGACGGCTGCTCTGGGAATAGAGACGAGAATTGAGTTGAGAGAACTGCTGAGTGCTCACTCTATGCTAGGCGCTTTGCGAGGCTCTGAGAAAAACAACAAGAAAAAGACAAACAAGAAAAACATTGCCAATGCTAAATTATAATTTGAGAATTGAGAAGACTGGAGGTCAACTGAATGTGTAGGGGAGATGGAAGAGGAAAAGGTATAGTGGAGAATGACAGCCAGGTTTCTGGCTTAGCTGACACCTGTTACTCCACAGCTGTAAGGCATAATGGGTGGGTTGACTTTCCAAGTGCAGGTGTTTTTCTGGGCAGGCAAAGCCAGGGCGACATGGCTATCATGGCAGAAACAGGGCTGGTCAGAAGTGCATTTTTCTTACAGGGGATGAAACGTAAGCTTCGGGGCAGAGAAGCGGTGCGGATGGAGAGAACATCTGTCCGAAGGTCAAGAGCTGGTGGGCTGGCCTCACAGTTGTGACTCTGAGCTCAGGGCCAACTGGACCTAGGGGGCCAGGCAATGGTTCCTCTCTCTTCCCGCTTGTCACCTTGGTTTCATTCTTTTCATGGCCTTGTGGCAACCCAGATGCAATCCTCCCAACTCTGTGACCTAACAGGCCTTGTTAGCCCAGTTACACAAACCCCCTGCCCTTTGTCGGGTGTGACCCCTGGGGGTTAGGGGGCATCTCTCAGCAGGAGTGAGGGGGTTGCTGGGAGAAATGAAGCAATAGTGACCACAACACCTTTTATTCTTCTGCCTGTGAACTCTCACCTTGAAGTTTTTTTCCCTATTACTATACATATTTTAAAATATACAAACTCTCTACTGCATGTATTATGATTTTTAAAAAGTGTATTTTTAATTTATTTTTTAATATTTTTATTGATTTCAGAGAGGAAGGGAGAGGGGGAGAGCGATAGAAACATCAATAATGAGAGAGAATCATTGATCAGCTGCCTCCTGCATGCCACACACTGGGGATGGAGCCCACAACCCGGACATGTGCCCTGACCAGCGATTGAATGGTGACCTTCTAGTTCATGGGTCAACACTCAAACACTGAGCCATACAGGCCAGGCAAAGAGTGTACTTATTTATTTTTAACCTTTTTATGTTTTCACATATATGAGTTTTGAGTTTTTGACTGGTGGAAAATAACAAATTTTCTTTTTTTTCCCATTTATTATTTCTTCCATCCCTTCTGTGATTAGTCCTGGTTAACCCTAAATTTAGATCGCTGCCCATACATTCTCTTCTATTCTCCCATCAGAGGTTGGAGCAAACAGAGGACACTAATGTTTTACTAGCACCCCCGGGCTTGCTAGCCAACACCAGCATCAATTCGTTCCTGGTATGATTATTTTACAATGTGGATGGATGGAGCCAGTCACTAGAATTGTATCCACAGTCTTGACAGGCAATAATCCAACCTGGCGTGGTTCCATTATTGATGTACTTTTAGCCCGAGGCTAGGAAAAGACTGCTTGGTTATAGCTAGCATTTGGGTTGAAAAAGCTCTTTAAAATTGAAATAGGGTACTTAGGCAATGAAGAGTAAGCACCATTCTTTTTCTTCCTTTTTTTAGTCTCCTTTTGGAGAAATGGGTGCTGCTAGAAATATCTTCATTCTAAACTTTGCAAACAGAATTGATCCTGAAATGCTAAAAGGGGTGTGTTTAACCACCAATGCCTCTCTTTGCTTATCTTCTCGAGCTTTTAGAAGCTTTCCAGAAAAGCGCCCATGCTTTCCCATGCTCCTTTCTCCACATGTCCCCTCTAATTTGTGTTCCACGCCCATAAGACACGTGAGCCAAGCACTTACTGTTGCTGTGGGAGCGTGGTGGGATGGGGCCCCCTTGGGCAGCCTGACACCAAGCTGGGGAGAAAAGGCAAGAACAAATGACCTGTCATTTCTAATCTCTCTGAGGAGGCTTTCAAATTCAGGGTTTATGAAGGATACAGCAAGCCTTCGGTCTACCATTAGGCAAAGTGGTTTCTGAGTGTTTGATCTCCTGGTCTCCGTTCTTCTCTCTCTAGACCCTACCAGGCAAATAAGTCTGAAGAGATAATTTGCTTGTTGCCTCATTCTTTGCCTCTCAACTTAGGTGAATATCTTTTCCTGAGTAAAAGGCCAAAAAGTGTGGAACTGGCAAAGAAGAAAAATATGTTAAAGTACATGCTTAAGAGCTTTAATGAATGCTCCTCGTTCTTCCAAAGATCCTTGGAGATGCGTCTTGGGAGCTTAAATGTATGTTCCTTCGGGGATATAGTCAGGTGACTACTTATAACATACAGTCTGTTCATTCAGCTCCACACATTTAAAACAGTGTGTGAAAAATCATATTAAGTTAGAAACATTGCTCTCCACACTCACATTTTATGACACAATTTAAACTTTTCAGGGGCACCTGATATCTGTGTTTTCACACTCAGGGTCGTCCACTATTTGAGTCTTCTAACATCGTCGCCCCTAATTCGTTTGACATAAAATGCAGTTTGGGTTGTTGTGTGCTTGCTGTCTTGGAAATTGGATTCTAAGCCACACATGCCCATTTAGTAGTGGTGAGCTCCACACTGCTCACCATTTACTGTATTATTGTGTCAGAGTAACTGTGCAAAGGCGAAGATGATTCACAGAAAGAATAACTAAGTTAGAACTTTTTTTCATTTAGAAACGAAACTGATTCTTACAAAACTGATTCTTTCAGAAGAACTTAAAATGACCCCTGACTGAAGTCAGTGTTTTAGGCTAATAGGCTTCCCCAAATATCAAGTGTGTCC
The DNA here is from genome assembly GCF_000147115.1 of Myotis lucifugus. Classification (NCBI taxonomy): domain Eukaryota; kingdom Metazoa; phylum Chordata; class Mammalia; order Chiroptera; family Vespertilionidae; genus Myotis; species Myotis lucifugus. The sequence continues at coordinate 719,390 of NW_005871113.1, read as the reverse complement.
TACACCACGTGACTCAAATACAAGGTTGCATCCACTTTTCTAAAAACAAACAAAAACCCTACAAAAACCCTGCCCCTATTCTGGCATCTACCATAATGTAGCAGATCACTTACAGGGTATCTTTTACCAAAATCCCAGGTTTCCTGATGAGGCTTAATAAAACCAATGGAGCCATTTTTCAACTGGGATACTGAAGTGAAATTTCACAAATATGAATGCTACATCTGTTGTGCAAAGGTCATTTGGAAACGCTAAGGGCAAAAATAACAAAAACCCAAAACAAAACAAAAACAACATGTATGTATGCTGGCACATTTGCCTACATGCATGTTCTCTCCCCCCCCCCCCACGCTTTCTATCACAGTTCTTGTTATAGAAGAGAAACTCCTAGAGCACAGATATAATCATATTTAATTTGTTTCTTACGTGAGGCAATATGTATGTATTTCACTGATGCTCCTGTGATAATCTGACAATAAACAGAGCTTTTGATTCCTTGTCAATGATGGTCTCTTCTAATTACAAAACCTTGACAACAATAAAAATAACAGCTGTTGCGCTGGCCAGGTGGCTCAGTTGGTTGAAGTGTTGTCCCTAACACCAGAAAGGTTTCAGGTTCAATTCCAGGTCAAGGCATGTACCCAGGTTGTGGCTTTGACCTCCTATCTGGGAGCATACGGAAGGCAACCGATTGATATTTCTCTCACATCAATGTTTCTCTCTCCCCCCTTCTCCCTCTCTTCTGTCTTACAATGAAACCTCTTATTTTTAGGCCACTTTCATCTCCATTTCCAGAGACGTGTGGTACCAGCAATTCCTGAGCCTTTTATTCATTCCGCAGTGTAACTGGCTTTCTTGGGTTTGTTAAGTTTGTTCCCACCTCTCTCTCCCTGCTTTCCGCCTTGCAGAATGTTGATGTGTTGTATTCTGTTCTCTTGGTCTTAGAGGATTATTATTATTCCGAAGAGTCCTTTAACTGTTGTTTTCCTAGCATTTCAGAAGGAAATAAAGGAGTCTACATTCTACTTGTCCTATTAATTTAACCTACACGTTGTGTACATTGTTTAATTTTACACCTGTATGCAGTCGTTATTATGATCCTCATTTAGAGCTGAGGAAACCGAGTTTCAGCAACTTGCCCAAGGTCTCCAGGAGGGTTTGACCTCATGCCTTTCTGATATCAGAGCCCAAGCTGTAGGTCACGACCACCTGCAAGCATCCATGGTAAAATAACGGTAACAACTGTTGATTGTCCCTGAGCATTCACCATGTGGTTTGTGCAATAGCTCTGTGAGCTATTAACCCATTTTATAGGTGAGTAAATTAAGTCACAGAATTGTTAGGGAGCCTTCCCAAGATCACAGAGCCCAGAGGGTCTGGCTCCAGAGGCTGTGCTCTTAACACGCCCCAAGGACACAGTTCAATATACTTCGTCTACCTTGTGGATTTCCACAATCTACTTTAGGAACCTACCCAGCTCTGCTCTTTTCTCTTTCCTACATGACTTACTCCAAAAGAAAACAAAAACCTCCTTACACCAGCCAACCAAAGCAGAGACAGAATAGAAGACAGCCAGAGTTAAAGTAAAATCATTTTGAAAATATTTGCACAAGAAATTATTCTACTATATTACGTATCCTCTGTTTACAGTGACTTTCAGACATTCAATTCAGGAATAATGTGAAGAATGTGCCAATATAACCAGACACATAAAAAACATCACTTTTGCCCTAACTGGTTTGGCTCAGTGGATACAGCATTGGCCTGTGGACTAAAAGGTCCCAGGTTCGATTCCGGTCAAGGGCATGTACCTTAGTTGTGGGCACATCCCCAGTAGGGGGTGTGCAGGAGGCAGCTGATCGATGTTTCTCTCTCATCGATGTTTCTCACTCTATATTCCTCTCCCTTCTTCTCTGTAAAAAAAATCAATACAATATATTTTTAAAAAATCACTTTTTAGAGAAGAAACGACAACTAGAATTTGCTTCCTAGTGATAGCCTAAAACTATGTATGCTAGGGGGCGCTATTGAACAATTTTAGGGGTTGTGTTCATTGGTGTTCTTGGGATTTGCATGCAGTTGAGCTTTGGGGTAAGGAGAGCTTATAATTTTTAATTGAAACCTGTTTAACCTCAGCCTGGTAACTGTTAGTCAACACAATACTTTACTGCAGGAGAAATTTTAAAATAAGTTACATTCATTATATGTACAGTTCCTTCTTATTCATGCAGAGGCATTAATCACACATTATTTTCTCTTCCACCTGCAAATCTGAGAACTCAATTAAAAGATAATGAATTGGAGGTGTTAAACGCAAAGAGGGTGTCACTGTTTCTAGAGCATTATTGATGGTGAAAAGACTGTGTCTCGGGCAGTTAATAGAATCTGTGAGCTAAAGGAAGCACAGAACCAAATTAGTGGAACCAAATCATTAGCAATCAGGAAATCTTAGTTCTAACTCCGTTGCTCCACAATTAAGCTAAATTACCTAAGTACATGTTAATAAATCATGATGCCGTAAATACATAGGATTAGGAAGGTTAGAAAAGTACAGCAGTGCTTATGCTGAATGTGGCCACACATGCTCAGTCCAAAGCAGAAAACGGAATGTAGTTAACATATAAAAGGCCAAAGGACATGCAGACCCACATCCAAAGGCGATACAACTAGGAATTAATATACATCCTTCTATAAATGTAGGTAAGTATATATCTTTCTCTGAATTTTCAATAGTGGTCTAAAAATTTTTTTGTTCTGCAAACTGATGGTTGCCAGATGGCAGGGGTTGGGGGACTGGGTGAAAGAGGTTAAAGGGAATAAGAAGTACCAATTGGTAGTTACAGAATAGAAATGGGGATGTAAAGTACAGCATAGGGAATACAGTCAATAATATTGCAATAACTATGTACGGTGCCAGGTGGGTACTAGACTTATCTGGGGGATCACTTGGAAAGGTGTAAAAATGTCTAACCACTAAGCTGTACACCTGAAACTAATATAATATTAAAAGTCAACTGTCGCCCTAGTTGGTTTGGCTCAATGGATAGAGTGTTGGCCAGCGGACTGAAGGGTTCCCGGTTCGATTCCGGTCAAGGGCACATGCCCGGGTTGCACGCTCAGTCCCCATTGCGGGGGGGTGGGGGGGGGAGTGTGCAGGAGGCAGCCAATCAATGATTCTCTCTCATCATTGATGTTTCTATCTCTCTATCTCTCTCTCTCTCTCCCTCTCCCTTCCTCTCTGAAATCAATTAAAAAAATATTTAAAAAAGTCAACTGTCAATGAAAAAAAAATTTAAAGTATTTGTTCCAGAATTGTGCCCACAACACAAAATAATTTTAGGAGAAGCTGTTTAAAATTTTTTTGAATGAACATTATCTATTAAGTCCAGCACTGAACACATATGCAGAACTTTACCACTTGCTTCTTAAAAGGAAACGAAGTAGAACTGTCTACGCTGAAAGGCGCTGTGCGGAAAATAACAATTGACCGAGATATGACTGTGTGTCCCCTCATGGCTCATTCATCGCTTCTCCCCATGGAGGGAAGGACTTGAAGTTGAAGGCCATGCGTTAGGCACAGCTCTGATATGTTATGCAGCTCCTACAGCAGTTTAGGCAAAAGGAACTCAGTGAGCACTTTGTTGACTGAGAAGTTGTACAGACAGAAATGTGAGCTAACAAATGAGCCCCTGGAGTTCAGCCAAGTTCACGGGTGTACTCCTATGTAGTTCAGGGCAGGCTATGACGCTCCTAACTGTGGCTTAATAGTGGAGGTGAACAGCCCAACACCATTTCGCTAAAAGAACCGTTGACCTTCTTGAAAATTACTAAGTCAAACATAATCTTTTCCTCCCCGCTCTCAAGTCTCAAGTCCAAGATCATGATTGCTTACAATTAGGAGGCCTGACAGCTTTTGGAGTAGGATGGAGGTGAAGTGGATTTTCCTGCTACGCACGAAACCACAGGACTCATTCCATGTGTTCGTTTTTAAAAACCATTTAGTTTGTGCTTGGAAATAGCTTTCAGCGGCATACACAACACATAGGTCCTTTCTCAGCTGGCAACTTGGAAACTACTATTCTGGGACACAGACTAAAAAAAGAAAACCCTGAAAGCCTTTTGGTGGGTGTATATGAGATGATTTTTTGAAAGAAAAAAAACAAACAAAAAAAAACAACTAGGGGGAAAAAAACCTAACGTGTTATATTTAAAGAATTCCTAAGTATATACACATTCATTCAGTAGGCAATGTCAGACTTGTAGAGCCAAAAGTTACGTTTCAGGGACCAAGTTCAAGGATTTAGGAGAGGAAACACTTTGAGGGTGATATTGGGGCAAATGAACTCATTATGTCCTTTAATTCACATCTATGGATCCTAAAATGCCAGCTTTGGGCTTCATCTTGTCACTAAATGTATGTTGCCACCCAGGTAACATCTACCTAATTCTATCAGGTCAGGGGCCTGTAGCCCTGCTCAAGGTGATTTGGAGAGGTTTAGCAGGTATCCTCTCCACCCCCACTCCTGAAGCCCTGCCTCAGATATGGATATTGGGGGGCAGGCACGCTCCTGCAACTTTAAGGAGGCAGAGGGTTGAGTGATGAAACCAGCTCTGAAATGCACGAAAATGCCTCTGACTTGGGCACTGGGCCACTCAGCTTGGGCGAGGCAACCCCCTGCCGTGCCAATTTCTCCTGAATAAATAGGGTCAATGACCTGGTCACGATGATCTCCACCCACACTGGGTTATTCCACAAAGGCTGGGAATGATATCTACTTAGCAACAAATTTCTCATTGAGAACACAGGTAGCATTGCACACAAGAGTGCTTAGGCAATGCTTAACAGAATGAGGATCATAAACAGTTTTCAAAGGCCCTTATGCACATCAGAGAGCATCGTTTACATATAGGCAACCGACAGACTAATTAAAAAGAATTCCCGTCTGTTCATTAAAACGGGCCCAAATGTAAGAGCCGCCATTCGTCACCATCTCATTAATCTATAATCAAAGAATTGTTCAGGGTGAAGGGAAGAATAATTTCATAGGAGCATCTTGGCCAGGGACCAGCTCCTTCGAGAGGTGGTGAGCGAGGGAGCCTGCCTGTCACACGGGAGGGTTCAGGGAGCCTGCTTCTGGGCATTCATGGCTTGCTGGCCTGGAATCGATGGCAGGGGGAGACTGGTTACCCCACCGAGGTAGCCAATGACTCTTTCAGCTAATTACAGATTTCCCGGGAAGGGGGGATACTCTAACACCTGAAAGGAAAGAAGTCTGAATTTCCTTAAAAATATTCTGATTTGCCTTTTCTTTCGGCTCATAGGAACCAGTCGAGATGTGCTGTCAGTCCAAGGAGGCGCTACTAGGAATTCTGACTTTATACACATCTGAGAACCTTACACGTCCCCGTAGGTTAACGTAGAAGGCTCTTGCGAAAATACTGTGTGTCTTTCTTTGGTGCTTGGAAGTTCCAAGCCTGAATTACCCTTCAGTTTCTTCCCTTTCTCTCCTCTGAGTGAAATAATCCGCTATCTATGAAGCACTATGTGACAGGCCCGGTGCTGTATCGTCTCTTAAGGCAAAGTAAACAGAAATCTCTTTTTCTTTTTGGCCTCTTCTATTGAGCAGAAAAAATGTGACTCATCGTGATTGCTGAATGCAGGTCAACTCTGTATCGGGCATCTCACATGAATTCTTGCTCCCCCTTCAAGTCACTTGGCATCTTGCTGCCTGCCCGCCACAGCAAGTACCTACCGGGGACTCCTTCTCCACACGCCACAGATAAGGAAATTCAAGCTCAGAAAAGATCAGGCAACTTAATTTTCATGGTCACCTGGGTAGGCGCTGGCAGAGTCTGAGTCTAACAGTCAGCCTGACTCACCTCTTTCACCTTCAGGGCAGCATGACTGACTAGCGGTGACTGGCGCTTAGCTCTTGCCAAACAATGTCCAAAGGTTTTACGTGTATTAACTGAGTGAACCTCACAGCATTCTACGAGGAAGTACTACTATGATTCTTACAGTCACCATTTCAGATGAAGGAACAGAGAGCTTACGGACCCAACCCCAGCTTACACAAAGTTTCTCATCGGATTCCAGACGCCCAACACCCAGAGGGGCACCTGGTGACCCCACCCACAGTGGCTGCTGGCCGCCAAAGGGCCCTGTGTCCAGGATGCTGAGAAGGGTCCTTTTACTGGGTAGATGGTTGCACGAGACCTCTGACCTTCTTCCAGCGAGATGCTTGTGTTCGAAACCTAATGGATTACATATATTTTGATTTCCGAATTCCTGGAGAATGGGTAATTTAAGAAAAAATCCCAGCAGTTACCCTGGTAAAGAAAAGAATGCACGCTTTGTCACTTTGCCAAGATCGAATGTCCTGAGAGCCCCAGGGAAACCAGCAGTCCTCACACACACAGGTCTGGGCCACAGAAATCATAAGGGCAAGTTACTGATGGACAGCAGAGATTGTCCATGCTGGGGCACATGCTGAAGAGGAAAACGGAGAGCTAAGGTGAGAACAGTAAGTTGAGCTTCTACTTCCAGGGCGGCTAATGAGTCAGCGAGAAGAGGGAAGGGGAGACAGGACACGGGCTGGCATGACCTGGCCCTTCGAGAGCTGGCCATGGCCAATGCAGGTAGCGGCCCGTTGCTCTTATCATTTCAAATACCAAGAAGGTAAAGCAGGACATACAATAGATTTTTTGTTGTTGTTGTTAATCCTCACCCAAGGATATTCTTTCCCATTGATTTTTAGAGAGACTGGAAGGGAGGGAAGGAGGGGGAGAAAGAGAGAGAAACATTGCTATGAGAGTGAGACACATCAATTGGTTGCCTCCTGCATGTGCCCCAGCCAGGACAGGAAATTTGCAACCTGGGTACGTGCCCTTGACTGAGAATCGAACCTACTGCCTTTTGGTGCACAGGCTGACGCTCTAACCACTGAGCACACTGGCCAGGGCCGCATGCTCGATTTTATATAAAGACCTGTGCCTGAATTCATATAAAAAAAGGGCTAGTCCCAATGTCCTTTTAGGACAACTGCATGCAGGCGCAGTCCCACCGAAATGCCCCACTTCACAAAATCTGACTAGCTGTGCCCCAATCCCAGTGGGTCATCTAGAACTCGAGGCTCCATGAGCCACATTCTGAGGTAGTACTACAAGTGAAATTACCTTAAAAAAGAACCAAACGAACATATAATCAAAGAGCACTAAAATCAATGGAAAATAAAACTTGAAGAGAAAGATGTTTTAAATTGGGCCTCTCATCTCCTCCCCCTGCCCTCTGCCCTCCTACCCCCCAGATTAATTAAAGAACTGATATGCATATATGCATAACCCATGGACACAAACAATAGTGCAGTGAAGGCCTGGGTAGGGGACAGGAATGGGGTGGAAGAGGTCAATGGTGGGAGGGGGGAAAGCGGACATCTGTAATACTTTCAACAATAAAGATAAATTTTAAAAATAAAATAAATTGGGCCTTTAAGGCTAACGCAACACTATAAGAACAAGAATGGATCAATCCATGACCCCCACACTGATATTCGTGCGAGTCCAGAGACTAACGCATATCGTTGTGAATTCCGATTGGACAGGCAATCCTGGGAGTCAGGGCAGCTCCCATGCCTGCAAATACAGCCACTAACGTTCACAAGTGGACGTCATGTTTGCCAACGAGGAGAAACTCTTTACTGTTCAAAGCAAGATAAAAACTGACAGGAAAGTAACCCCGCAACTAGCATTCCGGGAACAGAGTGGGAGGGGAAATGACATAAAGGTTAGTAAGCCTTGTGATGCCCAGGGCCACTTTTATCCCAGGGTGACTCAGTTGGACAAAAAATAGAAGCGATTGTCTGAGCCAAGACAATCTCCCATTCATCGTTCCCTTCCTAAAATTATAGCCATCATCCTGAACAGTAATATCACCTTTTTTTTAAATCCTCACCCGAGGATATGTTTTGTTTTTTAAATTAATTTTAAAAAGAGAGGAAGGGAGAGAGAAACATCAATGTGAGAGTAAATCATTGATCGGCTGCCTCCTGTACACGCCCGAACTGGGGTGGAACCCACACCTAGGTATGTGCCCTGACTGGGAATGGAACCCACAACCTCTTGGTGTACGGGATGACGCTGCCCTTGACTGGGGATCGAACCTATGTCCCTTTGGTGCACAGGCCGATGCTAACCACTTAGTAACACCGGCTAGATTTTATATAAGACCTGTGCCTGAATTCCTATAAAAAAGGTGGAGTATGGTTCTTGCTGCGGCCTGGTCCTCCTGTCACGGTGCTGATATCACCTTTGTAAGGCTGGTTCTGTTTCCCTGTCTTCACTCTTTCTCAACACACAGGATGGTTGCAAAATAAAAGTTAACAGCTTTTTTTCCCCCTCTGGTTAAAAGCATTACACGAGTACGCAAACCTGAAACAAGAATGAGCCGTGGTCACAACTGGTAGTGATGGCGGCAGGTTCCTTCCTTCCTGTTTTGGTTTTAAGTAAAGAGGGGCTGTCCCGATTCTTTCTTTGGGTTGGCCTAGCCCCTGGCAGGGGCCTTGCTCCCCCCTGGGCCCAGACCCATGAGAGGCCGCAGCCTTCTTCAAACAAAGCCTCCTTTCACCAGGAGAGGCTCTGTGTCTCTGCTCTGGACATGGGAACAGGTTTTTGGACATGTTTTGCTGACATGCTAAGCCGTGTATGTCAACAGGCACGGCAGGTTGCTATTCTCAGGTTGGGAGACTCGAGTCCTGCCACAGCCGCAGGCAACTCTCACAGGCCTCGGTTTATGTGTCCAAGAAGCCAGATCAAATCCCATGGGCACTTAGACAGTGGTGAACACTGTGAATGACTCTCAGAGTGTGTGTGTGTGTGTGTGTGTGTGTGTGTGTGTGTGTACATGTGTGTCTGTCTGTCTGTGGTTGGGTGTGCCTATGTCTGTGTCTATGGGTGTGTTTGGGGGGATGAGGGAGAGGAGTGAGCCATTGCTAATTAGGATAACATTTCTTACGTATCTTTCTAGAATACAGTTCAAAACAAAGCAGAAAGGAAGCAGCAAAGCTTTATCTCCCTCCAGCAGCCGGCCCAGGCTGGGGCTGAAGTGAGTTCACCTCGGGGTCCATTGTGTCCAGATGGCCCCGCGGGCTGCTCCACCGTGACCATTTGTCCCAGGCACAGCGCGGCCTCCAGGGAAGCTGTTTCCTGCCGGAGGCTTGTTGAAAGCCCCAGTGTCAGGGGAGCTGCAGGCACTTTTCCTCACTTGGAACGTCTGACTTGGTCAAACCTCCCACCCCACCCACACTCTCCCTCGGATCACACCCCCCGACCTGGGAGTGAAACCAAGGGAGCTTTTACCAAAAGCCTGAGAAGAATTTGGGAGCGCTGGTAGCTGTGGTCCTGTGTGTGCATGTGAGTGTGCATGTGTGTGCAGGCATATGAGTGTGTATGTGCAGTCAGTGTGTGCGTGTGCGCATGTGAGTGTGCACACATTCCCACCTGTGCAGAGAAGACTGGTAATGCAGTTCCCAGAATGGTGGGCTTGGTGAGGATTCTTCCAGAAGGACAGCAGCAGCATCGTCCTGTGGACACTGGTACCCTTGGTTTGGGTCCTGAGGGACTGCATTGGTGCCGGCACCAGAAGCAGCTCAGAGGGACCTCCGCTGGCACTGATGGCTTCTTGGGTCTGGGAGTCCAGCAGAAGATTCCACAGGAAGCCAGGGAGAGTGGCTGAGGGGCCGGGGTTGCCACCTGGTAGTGTTGGAACTCTGTTCAAAGTCACCTATCAGATATCTCCTGGAAATTCCAGGAATAGCTCAGGAACCTCAAAAAGGGGGGGGGGTCTGCTCCAATATATCAGAGAGAGGCAGAGATTCACTCCTTCATCTATTCGTTCGTTCATTCATTCATTCAGTCATTCCACAGAAATGAAACTGTGGACTAGCTATGTGCCAGGCATTGTTCTAGGGGCTGAGCAGGGTGGAAAAAGACAAAAGCTCATGTCCTAATAGAGCTTTCATTCTAGTGAAGGCCACGGGCAATAAAAATGAGCAAACATATAAGTCAAATCAAATCCAATCCTGAGAAATAGTTAAGAAGAGAATACAGCAGGCTAACCGAGAGGGGAGTTGGTGTAGAAGACTACCATTTAGCTGGGAAGGTCAAGGTCTCTGGAATTAGAGAAATGTCTATATCATTGTTAGAAACACACAGACACACTACACTTTTGAACTTTATAGTAAACTATAAAAAGTTTGAATTTTTGTTTCCACTTTCAAGAATCTTCCAACCATTGAATTAAAAGAATCTTATTACAGACCCATTTAAGATACAAGGAATTTTTAAGGAACTGTTCATAATTTTTATTGTATTTAAAAGTTATTTTATAAATTATGAATCAAAGGAAGTGGGCCATAAATTAAAGTTCACAAATCTTTGCTATATACAGACTTCTTTGTATTGATGTTTGCTTTATTAATTGAATGGATAGATAGATGAATGAATGAATGAATGAATGAGGCATGAATGAATGAATGAATGAGGCCCTCTATAACCCCGTTAACAGATGGGTTCAAAGCCATCTCTTTTAAACTTGACTTTGAAGCCTCTACTTAATGTAAAATGGGAGTAAAAACCATAACCACACAATTGTGAAGATAAAATAGCGCATTTAAAGTGTGGAGCACAGATCTGGGCAAACAGTAAGCAGACATTGACATTTTTTTGATTTAAGAATAAATAGTAGGATGTGATTTATGTGAATTCTAAACTAGTTTTTAAAAATAAAAATTAAAGACAGCCTGTGAAATAACTTCTGAACCTAGGATTATTAATAGAAATCCGGCAGTCATTCTCAAGAAAAAATGAAATTAGTTTGTTTCCCTTGGACTTATTAAGAGAGTTTAAAACTATTTTCCCCCCTAACCTAAAACAACAGAATATATCTTTCCTCACCCTGGTTCTGTGAAAAGCCACCCCAGACCACATTAACAGTCAAGAAGATACACTCTGCAGGCCTCAGGGCCCTCAGCACATGTGCAGAGATTTGGGATTCAAATGTACACTGAGCATCTATTATGCGTCCCGGGCAAGTACCAGGACCTTTAGAGATGCATTTCTCCAATGTATTCATTTTTAACCAATAGGCCAGGAATATATGGCGATGACCTGTTTCCTGAGCAGCTGTGTTCCTTCTGAAGGTCGTATGATAAAAATGTTTAATTTACTTCAATATCAATACCAAATATGCTGTTGCTGTTGTTTTTTGGATAAGTTAATATCTTCATAATATAAAATAAACCAACTTGTGAAAACTACTGAGAGCCTTTTCTAACTGGGAATCTATAATAATAAAAGCATAATATGCAAATCAACCAATGACCGAACAGCAGAACGACTGCCTGGACGACCTTCTGGACGACCACACTATGACACGCACTGGTGCCAGGCCAGCGAAGGTGGGTGCGATACAATTGGTTGGGGGCGCCTGCCACTGCCCCACGATTGCTCCGCAGAGGGAGGCCCAGGCCACCGGGGAACTGGGGTGTGTGGCAGCGGATGTGGGCAGCCCCAGGCCAAGGTGGTGCGGGCGGGGGTGGGGCCGGGAGGCAGCCAGAGCTACAAGGGCCCAGCAGCCGGGGCTGCGAAGGCCTACCCTTGCACTAATTTCATGCATTGGCCTCTAGTATTTCTTATATTCGTTTTACATCTCTTTGCTCCTCTCTTTTCTTTCTCTCTGCTGTTTATCTACACAATTGGAATTTTGTAATTAAACATTCTTTGAACAAATGATGTTAATGGCTTATGCTGTTTCAGGATAATATTGGGGACTTAGGTTATTTCCAGATTTCCACCATAACAAGTAATGCTGCAATAAGTATTTTCATACACATCTTTGACTACATTCTTCTTAGAGTAAGAATTATTTGACTGATTTGAACACGTGCACCTCATGGCTTGAAATATTTCCATCCGGAAAGGCTGTAACAATTTACACCCTCAGCAGGAGGATATGAGGGTCTGGCCCACTCTACCTTGGCCAGAATTGACGGCATGACTTTAAAAACACAAAAAAGGGTCACGAAAATGTTGTCAATTTCCTAGACAAAAACAATTATCTTCGTGTCTTCATAAATCTTTTTTCTTTTTGCTATTAATAAGGTTAGTCTTCTCCTCCCTCTATGTATATTTTCTTTTATAAACTGTCTATTTCATATCCTTGGCTCATTTAAAAAACTAGATTGTTAGGAGTATCCTTATTGTCTGACAAAAACATTTTCTGTTAAAGAAGTTAAATCTTTTTCTATAATATTTGTTAATTTCTGTAAATATTTGTTGCAAATGTTTTTTTACGGGGTGGTATTTACCTTTAAATGTTTACTGTACTTTTGGGTCTAAGGAGGAGTTTCTGATTTGCATACATTAGGCATGAGTCATTTCTGCCCTGTCCAGTGCCCCCTTCTGTCCAATTCACATCGTTTTCTTAGGTAATTTGCTCCTGCCCAGAGTAGGCAATGGGTCTTGTCTCCTGCCAACCAAGGCTGATGGGTCCAGGGTGGGACAGCCAACCAGAAGGACAGACACAGGTTGTGTAACTGGACGCAGATCCAGTGCTGGGATTCCTGGTCCTTCCAGAATCCAGGGTCACTCTTCCATGTCAGCCCAGGGAAGGCCCCGTCCGATCACAGTCCCTGCCCTTGGATTATCCGGATCCCTCGCCTGTAAACCCTCCACTTACTTGTGGTATTTTGACTTGGTTTGGTTCCTCACATTCATAACGATCTTTGCTAAAATATGATGAACTAAAGTAATTCTTTCCCTTGTGGCTTCTTCCACTGCTTTCATATTTCAAAATCCTTCCCCATCCTAGTCTTGGTTAAATATTCACCTATTTTTGTTCCTAGATTAAGAAAAACAAAAAACAAAACCCAACATTAAAAAAACCTCATATAATTCTCTAGTTCTCTGAAGTTTATTTTGGTATGTGGTTTGCTGAATAATTCTTTTCTTTTCCCATTGGTTTGCTGTGTTCCAGTGTTCATAAATGTGTGTGTGTGTGTGTGTGTGTGTGTGTATTTCTGGCTATTTAGTCTGTTCCATTGATTCCTATGTCTGCAATATAATTTTAATTATCACAGCTTTAGTATATATTTTAATATTTGAGATAAAAAGTTCCTTTTCACCATTCTTTGAAAAATTTCCTAGCTACCCTGCCCAAAACTATTTTGCTATCAGAAGATATGTTGTTGAGTGGGTTTTTTGGGGGGGCGGGGGGGAGTTGTGAGTGGAGGAAATGGCATTTTGTCAAAGAATACAAACTTTCAGTTATACTATGAATAAGTTCTGGGGATCTAATGTACAGCATGGTGACTACAGTTCATAGTTCTGCAGTGTGTACTTGAAATTTACTAAGAGAGTAGATCTTGAGTGTTCCCACTATGAGGTGTGTTCATTAACTTGATTTTGGTAATTATTTCACAGTGTATACATATATTAAATCACATTGTGCACCCTAAATATATATAGTTTTGTCAATTATACATCAATAAAGCTGGAAAAACTCTATTAAAAATAGATTTTTTTTCATCATGTCACTAACTCAAGCTCTCGACACAGTCAGTCGAGCACGGGTAGCTATGGTCCATATTTATGAAACTAGAAGAGACTTAACTGACTCTGACCCCTGATCATCAGCTGTCAGATTACACTAAGAAGGTGGCTAAGAGAAATTTAGCAAATTAGAAAAAGGGCAGCATTATAATTTGCCTTAAAAAAACTGAGTAGACTACACAATTAAAATAATCTACTTTCCTTCCAAAAGGTTTTTAAAATGGACATTAATGAACATTACAATGTGATCTGGAACAATATGCTTTCCTGGACATTTAGTTAATATTTAGGTGTTTTTGATACTATTGGGTTCTACACCCCACAACATATAATAGTTCCTGGCAACCTTAAGGAAAAACATCCATCCACATCTCCAGTCCTTTAGCCACAGTTAGGAAGGCGCTTTTTACATATGACTAGGTATTTTTAGTGACAGGTATGTTCATCTAAAATTACACTGTATGACTACATAAAAATAAATAGCAGATTTAGTCATTTGGGGACTTTATGGATACATTTTGTATTAAAGAGAAGAGTGATGGGCTAGGGAAAGAACACCTAAACACCTCCAGAAATGTCCTGGAGCCGCCTGGCCGGCAGTACCTTTTCGGCTGAATTTTCACACATCACAAAAGCAATCAAACAAAAAGAAAAAAACCCACAGAAATATCCGCCAGGCAGAAAATCAGTGGGGAATGCAATGTTATTAACAGAAACTTAGCAGAACATTAGAGGATAAAATACTTAAAATGCAACAACTAAAAAGGTAAAAACGTTAGTCTATATGATCCCTTCCCTTACTTTATGTATTTAATACACATATTTCAATATACATCCTGATTCCCTTTGAGGTCAACATTTCAGATTGTTACGAATGTCAAACAATCGCCCCTGAGTCTGAGAGTCACCCACACCACCTTCCTAGAGAAGAGTATATTCATTCTGGTTGTTCTCATGGATGATGGAATATGTTCAGTTAACCTATTCAAGTTTTTAAACGAGTAAGATGTTAGCTACAGTTTTAAATACCTGAAACGCTGCCAAAATAAAACAGAAAAACCCATTTGGCTTAATTTTCTTGACTTTGTACGTGGGAGGGGACATTCCTGCGGTTGTGTGTGTGTGCATATGCGTGCGTATATGCGTGTGTGTGCGTGCTGGTGGTGGGGAAGGGAACAGAGAGCTTCCTTATAACTTCCTAAATTTCCCCCTTGTGGTTCTCAGAAACCATGTTCCCAACAGCAAGCCCAAGGACTTGTCCAGAGCATGCATTCCATTTGCAGTTTCTTCTTTCAAGAAAGAAAAATATAAATTTGTATGTATCTTTAATCGGAAAGGAAGTAGGATCATAAAGACACACTTAAATAAAGATTGATTATATTTACAGACAGAAAAGAAGGCAGAATAATTCAGACCCTATATAAATAAAGGAATAATATTCCAGCTGAAATTTCTGAGCTTGGCATTCAAGGCCACCCTCAAGCTAGCTCTATTGCCTAGTCCAAGGCGATCCTGCCCTTATGGTCTGGATGCCTCTGGCTGCTCTGGCTTCATCTCCACCTACCCTTGCCCTCAATCTCCTTCTCTAGTCTCAGTTCCTGGAACATCCTAGACCAGTGATGGCGAAACTATGACACACGTGTCAGAGGTGACACGCGAACTCATTTTTTTGGTTGATTTTTGTTTGTTAAATGGCATTTAAATATATAAAATAAATATCAAAAATATAAGTCTTTGTTTTACTATGGTTGCAAATATCAAAAAATTTCTGTATGTGACACGGCACCAGAGTTAAGTTAGGGCTTTTCAAAATGCTGACACGCCGAGCTCAAAAGGTTCGCCATCACTGTCCTAGACTCTCTCCTACTTTGGGGACTCCAAGAAGCAGTTTTTCTCTGTCTGGAACTGTGGATGGTCCTCCCCATCATCCCTCCTCCATCGTTTCATTAACACCTACTCATCCTTCAGGTCTTGTCCCAGCCATCCCTGACTCTCCAGGGATGGGCCAGGCTCCTAGGACCCAGTGGCTGGGCAGACTGTGCTCTCAGTAAGGGCTCCTAGTCAAGTGGTGGGGAGGGGAAGGCTGTTCTACTGGCCAAGTCACGTGCCCTGGTACTAGGCAGTATCTGCCTGGACATAGAGATTCCTTTGTGCAAACCAGAAAAAGACTCCAACAGCTTGCCAAACTGAGTTCTCACAGGTTTGCACATACCTGGAGGGGCTGCCTTTTAGTTTGTCTATCGAGAGGGGGTGCCTTTCTCTCATTTGCACAAAGGCACTGTATCATTGGCTTTGTGCGTTTCCCTGCTTTATATACACACTGGGATTTTTCATTCACAGCATTTATTAAAGGATGTAGTCATTGACTGGTTTGCTTAATTGTGTAGTATCAGTCTCTTACACTAGACAGTGAAATCTACTAGGGCAACCGCCATGGGATTTTGCTCAAAATTCTATTTCCAGTTCCTAGCACAGTGTTTGGCATACAGTAGGTGCTAAAGGCATATGTATGGAGTGAATTAATAGAGAAGAGAGCCATGGAGATGCTGTCCTGGAAGAAATAACCAGACTTGGGGCAGACTTATTTACACTTAGTAAAAAAAAATACAAAGATTCAACAGTAAGAAGAGGAAGCTGCAAGGCCAAAGATGCCCTTCATAACTTCATAGATCAGGGCAGGATTTCCACAGAAACATTTCACCCCGGGCTAGAGAGAAACCCACTGCTTCTAGGAGTAAGCAGAGTCAGGACGCAGGGCCTCACGAGCCTGCATGGGAATAAGGGGAGTTTTCGACAGGCTGGTTAAGCTGGGAGGAAACCTAAGGGAGACCAAAAAAAATGATTCTAATGATTCATAAGATTGCAGGTAAGCCGGGCATCTTGGAACTTGCAAAACTCGTTGAAACAAAAATGCTTGCCCAGTTGGCTGAAGATACTGAGGCAGGAAGCCTCCACGCGCCACTCAGCTAGTCCCTACACAACAGGCTGCACACGAAATGCTGAGACCAGTGTGGGTCCAGTTACAGCCCAGCATCTTCTGCGTCCTCTGGGGCTTGGGAAAGAAGGATCTGCGCTGTGTAGTGAGGGCCCAGCCTGTGAGGGTGCGGGAGGGGGAGCGTGAGGGGAGGGCAACAAGAGCACCAGTACAGGCTTCAGTGCCCCAATTTTAAATTTTAAGACAGGGGTCCTCAAACTTTTTAAACAGGGGGCCAGTTCACTGTCCCTCAGACTGTTGGAGGGCCGGACTATAGTTTAAAAAAAACTAGTCGGCTGCTAAGCAACAGGCAGTGGTGGCAAAAATACTCGGCGGACTGGATGAATGTTTTCGGCGGGCCGCATGTGGCCCTTGGGCCGTAGTTTGAGGACCCCTGTTTTAAGAAGTTACAGTAGATGGAATATAGTCAATAACATCATAACAACTATGTAGGGGGACAGGTGGGTACTTGAAATATCGGGGGGACCACTGTAAAGTACATGATTGTCTAACTACTATGCTATGCATCTGCAATTGCTACCGAACAGTATGGAATGTAAACTGTAATTGAAAAATGAAAAAAATCACTCATTAGGAAAATGAAGGGTAATTGAAAAATGAAAAAAATCACTTATTAGGAAAATGAAGGGAAAAAGATGAAAGTTTTTCATTCTCAAAAAAGGTGCATGCTATACCAGATTACATCTATATATTTTTAAAAAGTATATAAAATATACTAAACAGCACTCTCTACCATGATTATTTCTTTAACAGTATGTTTTAAAGATATTTAAAAAAACATTCTTAGTGATTTTTAGAGAGAGGGGAAGGGAGGGGAAGAGAGAAAGAGAAACATCAATGTGAGTTTGGAGGTAGAAGTAATCATTTCGATTTGATTACCTTCTCAAAAATGCACAGAACTTTAAGTGATTTTAATGAGGCATGACCTCGAACCTCAAGCTATGAACCCTAAATCAGAAGTGATCTAAATCCAAATATTAATTCCCTTTAATGTTGCTGAACCAGAAGTTTAAAAACAGAAACAGAATGAGTGATTGGGATCAAATGGGAACTCAATGTCTATATTTTCCCAAACTACTTAAATGAAACATCGCAATAGTCTCAAATCAAATATGAACTCAACTGAGTGTTTATTTGGCTTCAATTCCTGGGGAGTATAAATGGTTCTGGAAAATATCTCTTATAAAAAGTTATAAAGAAGAGTGGAACTCAGTGATATTTGAGGGAAGCAAAAATAATACACACTAGCGAAAAGCACCTGAAATCATTATAGGTCTCCCACCGCCAGCACCCTCAAGTCCCGTAATAATGAAGACAAATGGATATTTAGTTATTTTTAAAAGTCAGCATTATTCTTGATGACATTTCACTAAATTATTAAATAGACATTTCCACTACCAGAAGTCATAAAAAACATTTTGAGAAAAACAAATCTACTTCTTGTAACACTTCCGTGGACATAGCAGCCCAGAGAAATTCTAGAAAGCCTTCCTCAACATCGAGGCATCCAGAGCCAAAGACCAAGACCAACTGGCTGCATGATATCAAACGATCACATTAACCACATAAACAAGCGACGAAGGCCTTGTATTGTTATGAAACTAACCAGCTGACTTCCCACTTAGCACATGATAATATCATTTAATTATCATTGTCGCTTCCTCAGGCCACACTGGTCTGAGGAAGAAAAATCGAAGGCTGTGGGTAAGAAGATGGCCTCTTCCCAGGAGCCTTGCTGGGACCCCCATGCCTCCCTCGTTTTCCCGGCAGGGAAACCCAGGCGAGGTATTAGGGGACTGAGGCTTCCTTGCTGCTCTGCCCTGTGCCAGGGCCACCTCTGATGGGCAGCCGCGCCCCCACCTCGCCCTCACCTGGGCTGGCCTAGCTGTTCCTGCCATGATTGTGGACTTTCGTGACAGGCTCTGGCCACACCTCCCCTTCAGCACACACGTATGTTCTTCACAGGGTGAGGGAGGGCTCTCTCCCCCTTTGTGGTGCATCTGGGCCACCAACCAATGTGACCTTGCCCTTTCAGTGACCCTCAGCCCTTTTATGTGGCCCCTACAGTGGATGCCATGCTTCAAGCTCCAAGGTTTGGTCCTATGACAGTGACATCCCCAAAGGATTCCTCCCTGTTCACAAAGAGTTTCAGGGAAGGTCATGGAACTGAAACTCTGTCCTCCCGCCTGCAGTGGCCATGGAAGGCAGGCATGTGGGCTCCGGCGACAGCTCTGGGCCATTACACTCGTTCTCCCCAAGGCTCTGCTGGCTCCTCAGGCAGATACGAAGACAATCACTCCTATCTTGTCACTGCTCCATGCTCCACACGACTCCACAGAGATTCTCTCCTGACCTACCTAAGTATGAGCACTGTTTCATGATCACAAACTCTGCTAACTCTCCAGGAGGGGAATCAAGGATTCTCCCACGTGGAGTGTCGCATCCAGTGGCAGCAGCTCCCGACCTGCTTGTCAGGTACTCACCTATAAACTTCCCACAATAAAAAAAAAAACTAATAGCCTGGCCTGTGTGGTTCAGTGGTTGAACACTGACCCATGAACCAAGAGGTTGCAGGTCCAATTCCTGGTCAGGGCATATGCCCGGGTTGCAGGCTCAATCCCCAGTGGGGGGTGTGCAGGAGGCAGCTTATCAATGTTCCTCTCACATTGATGTTTCTATCTCTCTATTCTTCTCCCTCTACAATCAATAAAAGTATATTTTAAAATATTAGAAATGGTAATAAAGTTTTGCTAAAATATGCATTTCCTTCCTCTGAATCATATTAATCCTATAACTTACCATCCTGAGTGAATACTGCTGTGAACTGTGGTTGGGTCATTCCAGCCACTGGAGCCAGACTGCCTGGCTTGACTCCAGATCCAGTTTTACTGGTTGCTTGATCCCAGGCAAGTTACCTAAGTGCTTACAATTTCTTTATTTGCAAAGTAGGGATATGGAAAACATCTCCATAGGTTGTTGTTAATAAATATTAAGTGAGGTAATGCCTGTAAAATGCCTAGAATGCTTCCTGACACATGGTGTTCACTCTTAGTATTATCCTATGAGCTGTCCTGTTCTGCACGTCAATGTCCCCACACCTGGTGAGATCTTCAGGTGAGATCTGCAGAAGGGCCGGGGGTTTTTGCTCAATTAATTACTCAGCTGTAAGTGGCTGAGCTGCTGAGCCTCCCAACGTGTTGTGACAATAACATGCTGACAAGCTAAAGATGACTGCACCCCTCGCGGAGGAGGAATTTGCCCGAAAGCAAAAACAAAAAGCATAGTTCAGGCAATTAATCACCCTCATCCCTCCTTTCCCAGAATATTCGGCTTCAGCAAACTCAGGAATTTCTGCGTCCAAGAAGCTGTAAAAGGATAGCTGGCCACGCGGACGTGCCACGCCTGCCAGAAGCCACCTGGAAGGTCGTCACCTTCCCGCTCAAGTTCAGAAGGTTCTGGCTGAGCAGCTCCGCACACCAGCCCGTGTCAGCCCCCCGGCTTCCGGACTATTCAATGCAGATGCACTCCTTGGCGCATCTTTCTCAAAAAGCCAATTAAGATCCTGAGTTTCCCTTCTGGACTGCCAGGTCCACTCAGCTTATCATGCGAAAGATGCAAGCCAGGCCAGCGCTTCTCGAGTTTTAACTGGAGGATGTTAGGAACAATTTAGGCTGTCAGGGCCCCCAACATCATCAGGGGGCCCTGAGGCAACCTCTGGGTAAATATGTAAGGATCTGCTATCCTCTCCCTGTCATTTCTGCTGGGTTCTGAAGACAGGATTTAATCCTTATTCCCTCACCCGAAGATAACCAGCCAGACACCTAGAAAAAGGCCGAGCCCAGGCCCTAAGGAAGTGAAGTCAGGATCCCATCTGCTGGGGTGGAGAAGAGCAGGCCAGATGCCCAGAGATCAATAGGGCAAGGATGTCTCTCCTAATGATGAGAGGAAGCAAATTCACTTAGGATGATGCACCGAGTTCATCTTCGTTAGGACGCTGGCTTAAAAGAAACAAACAAAACCGCATTTCCTGGGGCGGGGAAATTGCACACCAGTTGTCATTGGAACATGAGGAAAGAAGTGCCAGTCCACACTCCATTTATTTTGAAACTGGGAAGGACCTCAGATGTTGACAGGAGACCACCGGTTGTCCTCAGAGATCTACCCCTCTCCTCCCTCTAGATGGTGCAGTGTTCAGGACAAGTACGTGATGTGACAGCCATCTCCCACCTCTCACAGTGAGTGTGACCACGTGAGTATGTTCTGGCCAAGGGGGTATGAGTAGAAGCTGTATGTCACTCACTTTTATTTTTTTAATACATTTTTATTGATTTCAGAGAGGAAGGGAGAGGGAGAGAGAGATAGAAACATCCATGATGAGAGAGAATCATTGACTGGCTGCCTCCCACACACCTCCAAATGGGGATCGAGCCCGCAACCCAGGCATGTGCCCTTGACTGGAATTGAACCTGGGACCCTTCAGTCCACAGTCCAATGCTCTATCCATTGAGCCAAACCAGCCAGGGCGTGTCACTCACTTTTAAATCCCGCCTTTGAAGGAACGGGTGTGCCTTCCCCTTGGTCCTTTCCCTCTTCTCATTGGGTGAATGTGGATATGACGGTAGGTGCTGGGGTAGGAGGAAAGCGGTGTGTTGAGCGTGGCAGAGCAACAAGACTTGGAAGAAATCTGGAACTCTGAAACTGTGCAGCTTCCGTAACAGCCCCACAGTGGGGATGGGAGGACTATATGTAAGAGAAACACAGGTTTTAATTAAATGTTAACTATTCCCATGTCAGCTGGTTCAAATCTCTCGTTCTCAGATGAAGAAACGGAGGCCAGAGAGACTAAAAGATGTGTCCATGGACACAGAGCTATTCCTTCTGTAGACTGTACATTAAAAAGATGGAAGTTGCTCATCTCTCATGGGCATGGCTAAAAGAATGAAGTTTCTTACAATTTCTTTTTTATTGGATTAATGTCACAATCAGAAGGGGGAACAAGAGAACTTAAAGCTAAGAATTACATCATTTCAAGTTTCTTAGGATAATCAACATAAGCTATTCATAGAAATTACTTAATTCAATGTAGATTGCCAGGGCTCAAAGCTAATGGAAAATTCTGAAGGTTTTGATTGAGGAAATAGCCAAATTGTTGGAAGAGATTCTCCAAATACATTTCCCAAAGTCCACAGGAAGACGCTCAATGGGTTGGACTGTTTTGGACTTCTTTCTGAGTAAGACTTCAGACGTGATTGAAATTTGGCTCTGATGGTGTAAGCACCCAGCTTTGAGAACACATACAAGAAACCACAGGCTTAATTAACAGAAATGAAGTCCACCCATTGAACAGCATTTGCTTTTAGTTAACTTTTTCAGAGGAAAAAAGGTTCACAATTCACCATTTTCCTTGATCCTCATTTGCTGTTTGAAAATGACATTCAGCAGTAATTATGCCGTTTGACGTGGCTCATGCATGTGATGCTGTAAGGAGTTGCGAAAGGGCTGGGAACGCTTTCAGAGAGCAAAACATCTGACCTTGTTGGTTTAAACTCTGAATATGGTTCATGGAAAACAAGAATTCTTCCTCTCCTTTGGCATATACCATGGAAGCATTTCTTTCAGGTTTTGCTTGGTGTCCCCGTGTTCATAGGGCTAACATCAGTCCCAACATCACAGAATCAGGGACAGCTAAATCCTCAGCCTACCAGCCATTAGCATGCAAAGCCATTGGGCTCAGTCCCATCCACCCCTCTTCCCAAGTTCCCACACGGCTGTCCTGAGCCACTATACTCTCAGAAACGACAGCCAGTGTGAACGGGGCTCACTTTCCTACAAAAAAA
This sequence comes from Myotis lucifugus, assembly GCF_000147115.1. Classification (NCBI taxonomy): domain Eukaryota; kingdom Metazoa; phylum Chordata; class Mammalia; order Chiroptera; family Vespertilionidae; genus Myotis; species Myotis lucifugus. The sequence continues at coordinate 696,953 of NW_005871113.1, read as the reverse complement.
AAATGTTCACTGCTAGCTCACATAATCTTCCATTTGGAACTCAGAATGGCTAGAAGGGAACACATTCATGGCAGTTATTTTTGAAATCTGATGTCACATACCTTCTTGAAAAAAATATCAAGGGCTCCCTGTTGCCTCGAGAATGCCTGAGCTTTAACAGCTTCAGACCTCCAAGTCTACCCAACCTGCCTCTCAAGACCTCTCTTCCTCCATTGTTCCTTTTTGCCACAACTACCTTGGACTATTCTCCATCCCAGGGACTTCCTTACCCCACCCTTCTGTTGTCTCTGCCTGGACTGATCCCTTCTACCTCCTTCTCTATTCTCCACTGAGTGTTCCTGTGACTAGCTCTGTCTCCGACTCCCATGTAGCAATGATCATGCCCTAGACTTTGCTATCTCTACAGTATCACTTGTTTAATTGTATTTTAGTTATTTATGCATCCATGCCCCTGTCACATTGTGAGCACCTCAAAGAGAGGAATTCTATCCTAATTGTATTCCAAACATCTGGGACAGCTCTCAGCACAGAGAAGATGTTCAATATATGCTTGCAGAATCATTGAGGGAATCACAGGAAAAGGATCCTAAGCTATGCAGTCTAAATCATTAAAATAAAAAACCCCGGCTAGATGTGTAAAAGAAATACTAATTTATAATAGTGTCTTTTTGTTCCATCTTTTGCATTGAGATGGAAAGAAGCAGGAAATTGATGCTGCAAAAAAGTTGGTTGATGTCTTTGACTGATGTCTTTGACTAGGAATCTGAAGACTAGCAATTTGAGTCTCTGAGCTTCCTGCCTCCTTAACTCTGGGAAAATTATATTTATAAAATTAAAATCTAAATCCCACTGCATTCCAAGGTAAATCTCAGGTGACAGTCGGCAAGGACTGCCCCTCTGAGATTTTCTTTCCCTTTTTAAAATGAGTTTAAAATGGGTATGAAATTACCTGCTGTACCTTCCTCACAGTGTGTGAGGATCCAATGAGCTGATGGCCACAAAAGCACTCTATAAACCATGGAATGACATTTCATGAAAGTCATATTATCATAAAAGGAAGGGAAAAGGAAATAAGTACCATTCACTCAACAGCCCTCTTCAGAGTGGTTATGGTGGGCCAGGTAAGGTAAGGTAGCAGGTGTTCATGAGTCAAAGAAAACCCAGGAATGCCCTGGCAAGGGCTCCCCTAGACAGAGCCCACCCACCCTCAGGTAGACTCACTCCACAACCAACTTCAGTCCCCATGGGTCTGAGTCTCATGAACTGAAGGCAAGTCTAGATACAGCGAAGAAACAGGCCAAGACATCCACAAATACAGAGGCCTGCCATGCACCACCACCCACCCCCAGCCCCGCCCCAATCTGACGGGGTACAGCAGAGCTGGTCACTTCTTACTGGAAATGAGGACTGCAATCTAATCTAATTTTACTTTTTTTCTACATGAAAGAAACCATAGCTGCAAATTTCACGTTAGAACATTTATTTTTGAAGTTGTTCGTGAAGCATGCATTATTCTTTAGCATTCAACCTGGCTAAATTTTGGATCTACAGGAAGTTATTAAAAATCAAAGATTATGCCTCCTTTAGCATTACGTTGAAGATTACATCCATCTGATTATTCATTCATTTATCCTACAAATATTGACTTAGCCCTATAATATGCGAGGCAGTAAGCAAGGTGCTGGGGAACGAGCCACGAACAAGAAGAGGTGGCCTAAAGCAAACAGTTACACAAGTAACCTTAATTACAATTGTGATAAGGGTGGCAAAGAAGAAATGTAAGGCTCCATGCCCAAATGAGTTGGGGGGGGCGGTGGCGAGGAGGGATGGTGGAGGGGTGAGAGGATGTTCTCCTGAGACAAGGGCATTAGGGCTGAGACAGGCTCGGTGGAGCTGGCCAGGGGAAAGAGGAGAGAGAAGGCGGCTCTGGGCAGGAACTGTAAGGGGTGCAGGCTGCAGGTGGGAAGGAGCTTGGCCACAGCATGAGCCAGGCGGGGCAGCAGGGGAACCCAGAGAGGCCATGTGGGGTCATCTAGCTCAGGTGAGAACCCACAACAATGGGAAGCCATGGAAGAAAGGGTTTTGAACAGGGGAGTAGCAAGATCAGATGTGCAGGAAAGAGCAAAAACAAAATGGGACTTTAATACCCAGGACAGTGGTAAGACACATAGAGAACTTGAGGGCAGGGACCCCTTCATTTTACAGATGAAGACACTGGGCCTCAAAAATGAAGTCACGTGACCAAGAGCACAGCGAGAGATACTGGCAGGACCTCCTTTTTCTGAGTCTCGGTCCAGTGTTGTTGTTTTATTTTTATGTTTCTACAATAGCACCCTCCACCCTCTAATTGTGAATTCGAAGCCATAGCTTTCCCACTCATTCACTCATAAGCACAGAACTGACTTTGAACTTGAAGCTAATAATAGCAGCAATCATTTCTCAGGAAACTGCCACGTGCCTGGCAACCTGTTAGGTGTTTTCCACATCTAATCTTCACAACAATCTTGTAAAGTAGGTATTATTCTTACTGTTTCGCAGTTGAGGACACGGAGGCTCAGAAACATGTTTACATTGCCCAAGGTCACACAGGTAGTTAACTGTGACGGGGGTCCACAGCCAGTTCCCTGTGGCTCCAGACCTCGCCACCATGCCAATCTAGTGACTCTAGATTGATCATTATCAAATGCCACATTCTGGTCTTCTGGGAAAATCAGGAGGGAAAAGTCTTATCTCCCTAAATTAAAGCAGGAGCTACATGAAATTTTCTGAAAAATTCACTAAATAAATATATACATAAATGAAATATAAAAAGCCACAAGGAGTAATGTGAATTGAGGAAATCAGATGAAATTTTTTTAGTTTTAATCTACTACACAAATGGTACAACATTCTTAAAATGCTCCACCAACCGGTTTCAGGAGATAAGTACTGGCCATAACCACATGGCTGGGACAGGATGAAAATGTCACCTCAACATGGTCTCATCTACAATCTCAATGGAAGGAACTGTGCTGTTGGTTACGGAGAAGGGGGGGCAGTGGAGAAAAAGGGGACCATCTCTCAGAGACCTGTTCCTGACCCACCAAACAGCTGGAAATGAAACAAAGTCAGCTTCCATATAGTAAACACTCCAACAACTGGAGAGGTAGTATAAAAACATAGAAAAAAAAATCTGATCCTAATGAGAAGGTTACATAGCCCAAACGAAAAATGAAAAACTAGGAAGAGCTTAGAAGCAATCATAATCCCCTTGAAATAAACCTTGCAGACCATGCAAGAGATTTTTCAGGAAACAGCTGTTTCTCATTCCCAGGGAGATAAAAGGAGTCAACCCCGCTAAGACACAAGAACAGGCCAGGATGCTCTCAGTCCGTGATAGAAGAAATAAGATCCCTGCACACAGTCAACATTAAAACCCACTCTGCGGAGAGTTGGGCTAGTGGATCAGAAACAGATAGAAGAGACACTGATGGAGGGTTGAGAATAATCAGACGTTGAAAAGAAGGTGAGAGAAGATGGCAGACATAGAAAATAGAGCGTGGACACGTAGCCTGCAAGCAAGGGGGCTCTCTCAGGGGAGAAGAACCAACAAAAGATAGTTTCCCAGAACTTAACACCAAGGCCAAACGCAAACAACCTGTAGACTGGAGGCTGGAAGTGCTACTTGTGTGCTGTGTTATATTTGAAAGCAGAAACATACACTCAGGCAGATCTAGTTAAGATACAAAAGCAAACAAGAGTATTCTGAAGCCCAAGTCCAGAAAACCAGATCACTTGCAAAGAGGTGAGAGTGAGTACAGTTTTCGCTTCCCCCTGTAAAAACTGTCTAACAGAGGGGGCAGGAGAATGAGAGTACAAGGACTGTAGGGTGTGTGTGTGTGTGTGTGTGTGTGTGTGTGTGTGTGTGTATGATCAACAGAATATTTAAATGTCTTCTGTATCACCCCAACACCAATTTCTACAAAAATCAGAGACTGTTGCCCCAAATATCAGATATAGAATAAAAGGGGAAATCACTTCATGGGAGATACTGATATTAAAAAGGGCTTGGGTGACCATAGAATCAATTTCCCATTCAGCAATAAGGAAGCACAAGCATCAATTCAGGGAAGAACATTTAGTGATTAAAAACAAGATCTATAAAAAAAAATCACAAGTATTGATTGACAAATCTAATAACTGAGGAAATTACTGAAACAAAAGAGAAATATAAGTGAAACTTCAAAAGGAAGAAAGAAGAATTTTAAGACTCTCAGAATAAATAAAGTATGGGAAAGAGAGTGAAGAGAAAAAGTCAAAAGGCACAGAATTACTAATATTCTTAAAATATAGTTACTTTGTCTAAAGATGTAGCTGTCATCATCATCAAAGATAGCTTTGATATAGCAGTTATTATGCAGCATTGTGTTTTAATCCTTAAAATAAATCTATGTGGTGGGTGCTATTGTCTCCATTTCACATATGAGGAAACTGAGGCCCAGAATGATAAATAACTTGCCTGAGGCCAGGGCTAAGTAAATTGGATGCTAATCCAGTGCTTAACCGCTCCACTCTCCTGCCTTGCTATGAGCAGGTAAGACTAGAAGAATGCAGCATAATACAGGATAGGTATAGTAATCACTATTTTAAAGTATATCTTTATTACATTTAAAGTAATAATGATATTTATAGCAACTACTACTTGCAGAGGAACTATAATTGCCAGGCATTGCATTAAGCTTTGTACAAACATGAGTTCATTAAATACTAAAAGCCCTGTAAGATACTGCTACAGGGAAGGCATTGTAAAGAACAAAAAAGTATGAAGATTCTTTCCCAAGGTCACCCAGCTAGCAAGTTGCAAAGCCATGATTTGAACCAGGAACCCTGAAGCCCAGGTTCCTTCTCCACTGTGCTCCATCGCATATAGGGACAGGATGTTTACATTCTGAATGGCATTATAAGGTAAATGAGTATCAGGCCAACTTATTTTTTTTTCTTTCTTAAAGATTAAAAAAATTGATTTTAGAGAGAGAGGGAGAGAGCAAAACACTAATGTGAGAGCAAAACATCAACGGGCTGCCTCCTGCATGCCCCCTACTGGGGACTGAGCCTGCAACCCCAGGCATGTGCCCTGACCAGGAATCGAACTGGCAATCTTTTGGTGCACAGGACGACACCCAACCAACCGAGCCACACCAGCCAGGGCAGGCTGCTGACCTCCTTTTTAAAAAGGCACAGTGACTGCTTCCATCAAGGTCACCAATGATCGCCTAATAGCTCAATTTAACAGAGGTCTCCCCACTCAGTCACCTGGTGAGGTTACCACTCCTCCCCTCTTTGAATTCCCTCCTCCCACCTAACTGCCCTCTCCCTTCCGTTCTCCGTTACTGGGCTGCTCTGTCTCCTCCCGTCCCCTTTCTCATCAGTGCTCCTAGCTTTGGGCAATTGTTCCTCTTGTCAACCTATGATGATGGTGACCAAATATACATCTCCAGATTTTTCTCCAGGCGCATGCACCCACATATATGTGTATCTAGATCTGCCTGCTAAATACATGCACACATATGTGTACGTGCAACATCTATCTCTTTCAACAAAGAACTGATTGTTCTTCCTTGCCCTCCCTGTTATTGTGTGTGGATACCTTTTATCGTCCTTATCACGCAAAGCTGAAATTGTCTATTTGCTCATTTATCGTCCACCAGACGATAAAATCCCTTATCTTTCACTTCTGTTTCCAAAACAAGTTGTAAAGGTCTGGTAGATACTCAAGAAATGTTTATGAATTGCAAGATAAAAACAAGAGTAGAAAGAAAGCATAAAAGAAGGTATTGCATTAGGTGCCAATCTTTTTTGAAGAATGGTTACAGAAAATAATAATCAAAACTGCAAAAAATAAAATGGCCTTGGGTATCATTTTTATTCTTAATTAAAACTGGCAAGAGTTTTAAACATTAAAACACTCATTGCTGGAGAGGCCCCTTCTTTATCTTGGTGTTGAAATTGGCTGTCTCCATATGCTGCTGGTGGAAGGCACTAGGCAATGCTTGTCAAAAACAATAAAACTATTCAAAAACAATAAAACTATTCATAACCGTCAACCCAATGAACTCGCTCCTGGAAACTTACCTGAGGAAATAAATCAACAGAAGAAAATAGCTGTATTGGAGGATATGCTTACAGCAGCATTATGTACGATATAATAATGAAAAATCGGAAATAGACTAATACACAACAGCAGGACAAAAGCAAAGGAAAATCAATTTGAAGTACTTTTACGCATCCATTAAAATTTAACACGATGACTCTAAAGGATAATGGAAAATTATATAATGCTGAGAAAAAAAGAAGCAGAATGCAAAATTAAATGCTGGCTAGGATGGCCACTCTGTGAAAACAATTGCCTGCACCTGAGCAAGAACAGAAAACGTCTGACAAGAATTCATAAAAGTGACAAATGCGTTGTGATGATGGGACTTTGTATATACTTCCAAATCAAATTTTAAGATGCAGCTGTCACGATATGAATGAAACACAGGTTGGATACAGGTTCCACACTTTATTAGCTATCCTGCCTTAGGCAAGAAGCTTAGCTTCTTGGAACTTAGCTTATTCATCCACACAATGAGAATACTATATTTCTATCCCTTAGCCAATTAAATTCAATCAGCTTATGCAATAAACACTTAGATAGCACTGACTATGTACCTGGCACTGTTTGTAAACACCTTACAAATAATGACTTGATTGCCTCGTTTAATGTCAAAACAACATTTTAAGATGATGCACAAAGAGGTTCAGTAAATCTCCATTGACAATAGCAAGAGAGTAACTTCCAGTGGCTTTCCAATGTCCATGGGATCAAATCTAGCAATTACAGCAACTGCGAACATTTATTGAGTGTCTCCTAACGGGCAAGCATCTGCTAAGCGCTTCCCTTGCCTTATCGTATGTAGCCCTTAACAATAACCCATTAGGTAGGTCCTGCAATTGTGTCCTCAGGATAGTCAGGCCCAGACAGGTTAACATGCGAGTGAGCGAGAGAGCCAAGATTTGAACATGGATCTTTCTGAATTCGGAGCCAGGTGCTGTGTCACTGTGAGCTGGTGAGCTCAATTTTGTTAGGATGGTATACTCGGTCCTTCAGAATCCAAACCTCACCCACCGGCTCCTCACTCCACATCTGAGAGAGTTCTGAGTTGAAGGCATAACCTTTAAAGCCCTGGGCCTCTGCTCCTGCTGTCCCCCACCTGGTCTTCCTCCACACTCCTATTCACCCTTCAAGGCTGCACCTTCTGGAATCTTGAGAGACAATTAATTGTTCCCTTATCTGCTGCTCTTTTAAGTAGTAATTTGTGCCTCTAAGTCACTACGTACCATGTTGTTTCTATGCTTCTTACCAGCCTACTCCTTCCAAACTCAGTTCACAAGGGCAAAGACCTTGCTTTACATAGGTTTGTGTGCTATTGTATTCCTGGCTCTAAGTACAGTTCCCAGCACATGATAAAGACCCAAATGGCTACTTGCTAAATAAATGAACCAATACTTCCAGCCAGTCCATATTTCTCTATAAGGTTTTTCAGAGTTTTGATGTTGAAGGTAGTTTAGCTAAATGAGAACATAAAGGTACCACTCCATCAAGAAGGCTTCCCTGATGTACTAAGTGTGGGGTAAGTGCGTTAGTACCATGTGTTTATTCATTAGGCCTGTTTGCAGACTCTGTGGCTTGCCTTCCCCTTCTAGAGAATTCCCTCATAATTCCCCAAATCAAGGACAGTCACTGCCATTTAACTGGTGATTAAGGAATATGTGTTGACTGATTAAATGAATTAATAAATGAGTGGGGTTGAAACATTTTCTTTCCTTAGGTCACCGATAACATATTTCAACTTGTAGAGTGCTCTTCTATACCAGTGCCAACCTAAAAAAAAACAAAAAACCTTTCAAGTCCATGATGCTCCTAAGATTGTGTGTAACAATTAAAGGAACAACTTAAAAAGGTTAAACAGGTTGTCCATCAATGTTGAATCTTCAATGATTGGGAGATCACTGGGAGCTCTCAGCTCACAAACGATTTATTTTTCTTCTCAAACCAGACTAGAACCTTTTGAGAAAGTAAAAATGCTTCCCACTTAAATGTTCTTTAAAAACACAAAATAAAGAGATTCATTTGGTGGACATGTTCTCTCTCTTTACCCCGAGGTCAGTTCGGTACTGAGGAACTATTATTAGAAAGCTCTCAGTTGAAGATGCTCTTAAGAAGGAAGATAAGATGTGCGATGCTGTGTGATGGAAGCTAATTTTAATTATCCAGTTTACTAGGGTTACTGAGATATGCTAAACATTTAGCTAATCAGCAGGCTCTCGAGACAAGAGGACTGCCTAGTGATAGACACAATTTTTCCTCATTAATGAGTGATGAAAAATTCTAGTTAAACATGCATTTTCACTCACACTGAAATTAAATTCTAATAACATGAACTAATTTAAACTTGAAAACTGAACCATAAGACTTTAAATGCAATGGTACAACATCAACCACCATATCGATAAACATTTTTAGGAAAGTAAAAAAAAAATCATATACTATATTTATAAGTTCAAAGACCTGAAATTGAAATTAATTAGAAGACCCCATTACAAAATTATATGGATGATGCTCAGCAGAATAGTAAAACCTAAGTTATCAAGCACTGAGGTGCTTAAAACCCTCTAGTAACTGGTAGGTTTTCCGGGCATATGACACAGATAGAAATGAGAAAATAGAGATAAGAGGAAAACAGCTAGCTTTCCTTACATACTTACTATGAGCTGCAGAATACCAGGTGTTTTACAAAAATTATCATATTTATTCTTCCAAACAACACAGAAAGGTAGAAATCACTACTCCTATTTTATAGATGAGAGACCATGGCTCATGGAGTTTGAGTGAGGTCATCAGTCAGAACGTAGCTTGGCCAGGCTGGATGCCAAAGACTGCTTTTCCTAGACTCGGGCCCAATGCCAGCCTCCATCTGAGACATGAACAACACAATGGTTTTGTTTCCCTGGATAAGGTACAGTTAGCCTTTTGGGTAGCTGGTGCCTACAAAGGCGTTTTCCCCAAGTATGAAGTAGATGTGTTTCTCTGTCAGCTTTTCTTTTAAAATAGAAATTTGAACCATAGACATAATGCAGGTTTCTGAAGCCAACTTGATTTCCCACAGTGCTTTTCACATAAAGCTGTCCCTACCCACCCTGACACTGGAACAGGTTAACGGCTGTAGCTGACTGTCGTTCCCAAAGACGGCTGCTACAGTCTCTCCCATTTGTGGCCCTCTGCAGTGCAGCCCTGCCACACCCCCATCGGGAGGGAGAGCCTACCTTTCCACTCCTGTGACTCTGGGCAGGCTCTGTGGCTGCGCTGACAAATGGCACTGGAGGAAGTGCCGCTGGGTCTAGGAAGCCAGCTGTCAGGTGAGAAGCGAGACTGTTCGCAGACCACCATGCAGTGAGAAGCCCACGTCATGTGGTGAAGTTGTATGTCGGTGCTGGTCGATAGCTCCAGTGGAGCTCACAGCCAGCATCAGTGACCAGCCCTGTGAAGAGGCCATCTGGAACCTACAGTTGAGCCTTAGTGTGACTACAACCCCAGTCAACATCCAAGTGCAAGTGCGTGAGCAACCCTAGGCAGGAGCTGTCTCGCTGAAGTCAATCCATCCACAGAACCAGGAAACAGTACCTTATTATTTGAAGGCTCTACATTTTGTAGTGGGTTGTTCGTCAGTAATAGAGCATCACAGTAGTGGTGGTGTTGGTTTTCTTCTAGGATGAAGCAACTATTTCTTTAAGCAACTGGGAGATTTGGGGGGGGTATATTAAAATATCATCCATACCAAGAGTGGTGGCTGAGCCAATTCCCTAGTAGAGGGTTATTCTCTTAAAGGGCTGAGGGATGATAAAAGACGTACCTATGTAAACATTCCTACATTTTGGGCTATTTCTCCATGAATAGGCTACACAGAGGTGTTCGTTTTCAAAGCCGATGCTTTTATTTTTACCCAGCGAACAGAGTGCATTCTCAGCAGAATGATATGTTTGCAGTGAGTTTACCATCCGACCTTCAAACGATTCTCTGTTTAAAGCAATAACCAACCCGAGTAAGTCCCTGAACAGTTTCAGAATGCCCACAACCTCACTGATGTTTGTATTACCTGCCAAACTCCACCTGAGCTGACGAGAGAGAATTCAGCACTAATGATCCCAAGTGAAAGAATAAAGTGCTGGGAATGGAAGGATGCTCCAATACTTGGAGGGTAAGTCTGAAAGGAAATAGTGTGTAGACAAAAAAACAAAGTCTATTCTAGGGGATGTCAGAAGACTAGCACAGATTTAACCAAATCTCCTCACCTCCTGGATTTATTGTTCAGTTTTTGGTATTTTGACAATGACCTTAAGGCCAAGCAAGAAACTGAATCACGAAGGAAAAATTTACTAATGTTCAAAATCCTGCACTTACTAACAAAGAGGGGGCAAATATATTTCAAAAAACTTTCCATAACCAGGCAAGAATAAAGGAATTATGGTGTTTCATCAGCATATTCCATTCTCTGGGAAATCTGGTAAACTCAACTTTCCTGTCACTAATGCTAACAATAAAATTAAAAATTTAGTGCTATTTCGCACTAAATGAGAACAGTTTCACAACAGAACTTAAATTATGTCTTTTTAAAGACCTCCTAAATAGCAAAGCAATTTGTCCACATGTGAATGTATTTACCTTCCGAGTTTAGAAAACCCTGAGAAGTTATATGGCTACGTTCCCTCACTGACCACGCTACCGAGAGCAGAATGAAGTTTCCACCGGTCCTCAATTGAGATGAAAGTTGTGTGAATGGGCCTTTCCCCTTCTCTCATGACAGTGTCCACTACAAGGGAAAAAGCAACTAACATCTAAAACAGTAAAGCACTGCTGTGGTGCTCTGCTGTAAATCCTTGTTTTAAATGCTTTTGGTATAACTTCCTTTTCCTGAGTTTTAAAAGCAATAAATGTCCACTTAAGAGGAAAACATTTTAAATGCAGAAAAGATTCTTTTTAAAAGAAGAGGAATGTTTCATAACCCTGCTCCCCAGAGATAACTCTCCCATACCCTTTTGGTTAGTTAACACAAGCAAACTTCTCTTGGAGTTTAGTCTTTAGATGCATTTCATGATTCGGTCACAAAATTCCTGTATATATCGCAATACTGATATGGCTTCTGCTTACACAATCAGAACCTTAGGCCAAAATTTCTTAATGCTCATATGCTTTCTTGGTTTAAGATAATAACTTAAAAAAAAAAACCCTCAAAAGCCAAATGATAGAAAAGAAGATGTCATGAAATAAAAAAGATAAAAATCAAGATAGATAAAACTAGCCCTGACAGGGTAAGCTCAGAGCCTTGTCCCGATATGCCATGGTTTCTGGTTCAATCCCCTGTCAGGGCACATTACAAGAATCAACTAATGAATGCATAAGTAAGTGGAACAACAAATTGGTGTTTCTCTCTCTCTCTCTCCCTAAAATCAATATATTTAAAAAAGCTTTTAAGACAAATAAAACTAGAAGCTTATGATCCAATCACACTGAAATACATAGGAAGAGTACATTGTATAAATTTTATGGTAATTTTGTGACAAATTAAGATGCTACAAATGGAAGTTAATTTTCCATGGAAGCTAATGGTATGAAGATAATTATAATAATCAAAATTTAAAAATAAGGGAGGTTTTTTTTTTAAATATATTTTATTGATTTTTTACAGAGAGGAAGGGAGAGAGATAGAGAGTTAGAAACATCGATGAGAGAGAAACATCGACCAGCTGCCTCCTGCACATCTCCCACTGGGGATGTGCCCGCAACCCAGGTACATGCCCTTGACCGGAATCGAACCTGGGACCTTTCAGTCCGCAGGCCGACGCTCTATCCACTGAGCCAAACCGGTTTCGGCAATAAAGGAGGTTTTAAGAACTAATGTTAAGATTCAAATAAAAGCTATTTTCTTCCATTTACCCCTGCAGGCATGTTTATCTTTGCCTTAAACAAAGCAAAATATCACTATTTGCAAAAGTGGAGAAGCAGAACAGTATTTAAGGGGGAAAAAAAAAAAAGCCCACTATTGTTTCCACTCAGAAAATATTGGTATTGTTAGTAGCTCATCTCAATGTACTCCCAAACTAATGGCTACTTAAGCAGTCACTTTTTAGAGTATTTTCTACAAATACTCTAATATTCATAATATCCAAAGAGTTTCACCTCAGTTCAATGATCTCATCATTTACGAGACTCCAAGCTGCCCTGAGGTTGAAGCAGGAACCTTATAAGTTTTGATGCTCTTGGTCTATAATATTGAGTAAGGGTGCTCTTCTTCAGGACGCTGAAATCTACTGAATGACCCAATCTTCTAGCAGCCAGTGAAGTGATCTTGGCCAACTGCATTGATACGTTTAATTCAGCACTGTTGGAATAACTGATGAATATTTCAAATGTTTAAAAAATACTGATATCCCAGTTCTGTATCCTAATTGAAGGGATGTACCAATGGATGGGTGGGTGACTGATGTTAGAATATGTAATTAAACTTCTGCTCATGTCATGATTCCCTGAATGTAACCATTCCTCCCCTCTTGTGCAATGTTCTCATGGGGCAATATCTTGGGTCAAGTTCAAAGGCGGCATCATAAGGATGGGCCAACTTATCCGAGTAAGCCCCAAGGAGGCCATTACTTAGGAAGTCTCATGAGGATATTCAGTTTTATATTCCAGTGTAAGAACAGAATTAACCAATCCTCTTGCCTTGCTTTTCTCTAGATTCCAATAAAAGGGAAATATCAGATTCCAGCAAAAGTAAAGCTTAAGAAATACAACTTATTCATCTATTCATTACATATTTATTAGTACCTGCCTTAGGTCAGGTCCCAAATTAAAACAGGTAAGGATCTCATCCCAGTGGACCTACATTCTAAGTTACACATTTTAAAAGGTGAAAACTCAGTAGTAATCAAAGAAATGCAAATCAAAACAAAAAAATTTTGGTAGCAACAACTAAAAATTGCAAAATTCCCCATGTGGTGAAGAAGATAAAAGGGCACTCTCATAGTCTGGTGGTAGAAAGGCAAGTTGGCCAAAGATTTCTTTTTTGGAGAGAAGGTAATTAAGTAGATATATTTGTCTCAAGAATCCTATGTACAGGGATTTATCCTAAAGGAATGACTGAAGACAAAAAGTATTATGGAAATGTTCACTAACATATTAGTTTTTTTGGTGACTACAAATAAAGCTACTATCGGCATTCATGTGAAAGTTTTTGTGTGATCTTAGTTTTTAAAATCACTTAGGAAAATATCCCAGGAGCATGATCTCTGGATGTTAGATAAGGCTCTGCTTAGCTCTGTAAGAAACTTAGGCCCATTATTTTTCCTCAGAAAAAAAAAGTTATATCTCTATGTATATTAGGAATAAAAACATAACAGTTATGGAATTTATGACTGATTTTTTATTTCTTTTTATCCACTTCTCTGTTTCCCAAGGATGCTTTTAAGTAATTCAAGCAAGTGACACATTTATAATCAGGGAACAGTTAATTTAAAAACACAGAGAAATAGAGAAAAACAGGAACAACCCAGGTCCAATGGCTATGGTTTGTTCACCTTGTTCACTGGACCACCAGCTCCTGGACAGCAGATGTTCTGATAGGACGTGGTGTCGGTCATACCAAACCTTGTGAGTGTTCAGACATCATCACATGGACCGTTTCACTAGAATGAGGCTTTCTGTGCGAACGGTTGGTGTTCCCTGACACTCCCTTCAGGCTCTGCGTGTCTCAGACTCAGGAGAAGTAAAGGAACCCTAGTTAGCATCTGGGAGACCCAGGTTCATGTCAGAACTGCTGCTCCCCACTTCCAACAGTGACACGTCTGCTTTGTTTCTGAGACCAGCCCATACCTCATCTTCTAGGCCAGTGATGGCGAACCTTTTGAGCTCGGTGTGTCAGCATTTTGAAAAACCCTAACTTAACTCTGGTGCCGTGTCACATATAGAAATTTTTTGATATCTGCAACCATAGTAAAACAAAGATTTATATTTTTGATTTTTATTTTATATATTTAAATGCCATTTAACAAAGAAAAATCAACCAAAAAAATGAGTTCGCCTGTCACCTCTGACACGCGTGTCATAGGTTCACCATCACTGTTCTAGGCCCAATCACCAGATTCCTGTCTTGTTTCTGGTCTAAGTGCCCTCCACTTTGCAAATCCACAAAGTAGTAAAAAAAACTGGTCAGCCTCCAATGGAGCAAGCCCTCAAATGATCTAGCTATGAGCAGAAGTCTGCCAGTAAATAGAAATCTATGCTATACCATCACACTCTGAAATAAACAAATAAACAAAAAAAATGGAGCCAGATCATTAAGTTTTGGAAAGTACATATAATTTATTTTCAAGGAAGGAGGAAGTTTGGCATCTATTACCATATGGAGAACCCAGGAAATAAATTAAATTAGGCCGAGCATGAACGGAGCAGGCAGTGACAATGGCATCTTCATACATCTATTGTGAGGTTGACAAGCTAAACAATACATCCCCCTGTCTTTAAAGAAGATGTGTGAATTTTTTATGCCTGGTTATTTATTTCTCTCTTTCCTGAAGGGCAGGTATAGAATCTGTTGTCAGTATTACCAAGAATCTTTTCAAAACAAACAGGGCTGGTAGAATCCTTATCTCTGTTAGTACTGGGTATGACTTGCTCACAAATAAAGTCCACAAGAAGAGACACATCTCAAAGCCAACTCTGGAAACATTAACCTTTCTTTCGATATCCTCACCTCCGGGGCATACATTATTAATTTCCGGTAAGCTACCTCACTGAGTTTGCCAACCGATGAGTGAAACTTAGATGCTTTGGTTTTATTTTTAGCATCACACAGGAGATAAGAGAGAAATATGAACAGCCCTCAGAAAAGGCTCACCTCTGCGCTATTGTTCTGGGTAGTCTAATAGCAATGGTTGCATCTTAGGTGGCCTGCTCAGTTGTCACTCATTCCTCTCCACTCTGCTGTGCAATGGGGCCCCTTGGGTAAAAAATACCCATGTTTTAGATAAATCAATCCAATATCTGAAATGACCAAGTGGATCACATCAAATCGAGCTTTCAAGAAGGGCTTCTTTTCACTTCCTATTTCTATTGCGCTTGGAGAAGAGGCCCACAGTCTAAACCACAGGTATTGCTTGTGTTTGCTGTACTTCCCACAGCTGAACAGGGAACGTTTCAGGGGATAAATGAGCAGCTATCCTTTACCGAGCAGGAGAAGGTCAGGAGTAGCCTTGCACCACAACTTGAGGCAGCCCCTTGCGTCCAAGGACAGCACATGTAAAAGCCATCAAGTTTTGCAACAATGCTAGGAAAAGGGAAGTTATTATCAACACCCTCAATCTTTCAATTAGATGAGCAGAGGTCTGCTCTAATTATTCTGTAGTTACGAACACTGCAAACTGGTTAAATAATGTGGCTATCTATAAACCAGAAATTAATGTGCTGACTAAAACAAAAAAACAGCTGTCACACACCAACTAACCAAATAAACACACCATGCTCCATCAACCTCCATCTACTCGTCACTCAGGCCAACTCTCCATGCCTGCTGCTTGAAATCCCTTTCCAAACCTATCTGCCAATGAAGCCTTGCTTTAGTTCAAGGCCCAGCTGCAAGGCCAGCTCTCTGAGACTCTCCCCAGATCTCCCAGTCAGGGTCCCCCATCCGATTCTTGCTCTCCCGAAAGACTTCATTAGGGTCACTATTAGGGACCTACTGTGTATGTATCTGCCGCCCCTTGAGTTTCCTGAGCTGTGCTTTGTCAATCCTTATATTCCTTCAGTGCCCAGACAATGCGTAGCTGACAGCGAGAACTGAAGACATTGAATTAGAGATGGATTCAAGAGGTATGTTGTACAAGAACCCTAAGAGCATGTTCACGTGCGTGTGGTCGGCTCAGTGGGCTAGCATGGAAAAGAGAAAGAAAACGCCATTTGAAATAGGATTTCAGTCATGTTCTGCTATGCCTAGCGTTTTTGGATGATTACAGTAGTTGCTCCAAAAACCACCTTCGATTCATTGGTTTCTGTATCTGTTGAGTAGAACTTTAATACTGCTCTTTCTTTGTTGGAGAATGAAGTGTGTATGATGATACGTCTTGGTTCAAAGGGACTGGCATTAACTCTGACTTAAAACCAGAAGAATGCTGTGCCATGCCTTTGTTTCCACCATGAAATAGCAACTAAGCTCAGAAACAAACCCAGGTGTCCTGGAGTGACAACAATCATCACTCTAATTTGTGTTGGGCTTTGTGTTTACAAAGCACTTTGTGGGCATGCTCTTATTCTCGTAACATTCTGTCCCTGAATCAGGAACTTTGCTTTTGTTCAACACTTGAAACTCACAAGGCTGACTCGACAATCCCTCATCTGTAGAGAATTAAAGTCTACTCCTGTCCTACACTAAAACAAATGGGCACAGTGCCAGAAGATTCTGTAAGACCTTGAATGTGCCTGGCTCAAATAACACAAAAATGCTAGCTGGACAGAGGACATCTCCAAGATCGATGAAAAGGTAGCATCCTTCCCTCTCATTCCTTCTTTCTGTGCCACCAAAACCTCTATACCCACCCGATCTGTTATTCCTTTAAGAAACTAAAAGGTTCAGGTAGATCATGCCAGGGATCCTGATGCTATTCTTCTAATAATCTGGAAGCACCCAAGGCTGATGCATGAGAGAACAGGAAGTGGGAATGAGACCATTGAGTTAGAAGCAGGGGAACTTTGGGGATGAGTCTCGTGCTAAAGTGATGTCTATGAAGCTGCTCTAGGAGGAAGTTTCTCTTGTCTGAATCAGATACTCTCAGGACGACCCTCTATCTTCACTTTGGTTTGGGAACCCTCCGTCCTTTAGATTTTTCCCCAACCAGGAATTACCTCCCTCAAGTGGAGACCTCCCCCTACAGCCCATGCCAGGCCCAGCCCAAGCTCAAATCCAGCATTCACCTGGATGGAAGGAGGAGAGGGAAGAGGTGCTTCACAGAGCTGGACTCTTTGTCTGTCACGTCAGTTTGCTTATTTTACCTTATTCTCAACAGAACCAGGAATGTTTAAATGGTTGGGAAATTGGGACAACTCAAAGTCACGGTCTTTTGTCTTATTTGGTTTCTAAAAATAATTACTTGACCTTCCATTTGAGGACAAACACTCAAAGATAAACAGTCATTGCTAAGATCACAAGGAACAACCTTTAAGCAGAAAGTCAGGTTGCTGGTCTAGTAGCTGCTCTAGAGAGTCACTGAATGAGTAAACATCGTTGAATTTGTTAAAAAGAAGAGTTTTAATCGACTCTTAGAGGGCTCCCAATTATGAGAACATCGTTATGGGAATGTGTATATCTTGGTATAATAAACCTTATAGATCAAAGTTTATAATAATGTTCACATGCATTTTATTCCTCACAGGTCTACTCTAATAAAGAGAGTGATATGGTGACTGTGGTCTTGAGCACTTAGCTTTCCCACTGACCTACAGTGACAAATGGAATTGCTGACTATTCTCTGGTTTCAGGCTGTCAATCAATCCAATGCTTTGGAGAACACTACGTGGGCCTGCTTCAACCGCATGTATTCTGTGGGTCAGAGACATGTCCCAGTTTTCACCAGCTAGTTACCTCTGCTCCAAGGGGAGTTCTCATAGTTTCTGGAACATTTCCTCTTATCCAACATATCTTCTAATGTCCAAGTCTTAATTTCTGCATCTAGATGCTCTGGCATTTACTGGAAATGTAACACATTGGAGATAGGTATGGAGGCTCTTACAAACTCAACAGGCAGAGGGAGAATGTAGTCACGCCTACAGCTTGATTCTACTCTCCCACAAACGCACATTAGAACACTGTTTATTTTGCCATTTGATTGTACTCAGGAGTTGGTGAGTTATACAAGGGTGTTTCCAATCAGTCTTCACCTCTATGCATAAGTATAAGATCAAAGTGCAGCCACCCAAGATATATGTCATCTGATGTATGTCATCTCATTTACACAACAATAGCTGAAAATATCAAATAAAAAAACACTGTAATACATATAAATCTAGGAAATACCAAAACAACAACAAAAAAACCCATCACCAACAACTAAACACCTAAACAAAAAAAATCCACCAGAAAATGATTTATTAACGCCTATGGGAGGAGAGCTAAAGAATGACAAATGTTAATCAAGGAAAACAAGATAATGTGTTAGTGTATAGGAAGGGGGAGCACTTCACAACTAAAACCGAATGTCTTTCTTTGTCAAGATACTTACTCTGGAGAAACCAAGGGGACTGGATACTACCAAGTCTGGAATAATTTAAATTCTTTATATGCAAAGTGTTAACCTACACAAAGTGAAGCTGGATGGTCCTTGGGCTTCCTTTTAACTGCCTTCTGTTAATCAGATGTCAGAGAATGAAGAAACACCAAGAATATTTATGATAATGAAAAAATGACGCAATCCTGTTTATATTATAGATTCCCAAGTGGTCAAAAGTTGGAGCTTTGTTATTATTATCCTACCTTTCTAAATTTTAGATCACACAATCTACTTGTATTTTCTTTAAAAAGTTAATAACATTGAAATTCCCTTTTAGTACCACATCCAATTCAATCTCATCCTTCTCATCCAATCCAACTCCATTGTTGAAAACAGCCAATGTGGCATTTTCTATGCCAGAAACTGTGCTGAAAGTTTGCAGTTATATCTTATTTAACTTTAACAACTCCCTGCTAAAGTGGGTTCCATTATTATCCCCATTTTGCAGGGGATGCTTACATCCCCCATCAACTCAGGTACCCACTGTTAGTAGTTTTGGACACATCTATCCAGATTTTTCTATCCAGATTTTTTTGTATAGACTTGGAAGACAATTTAGCAGAATCAATCTCTCTTCCTCTCTCTCTCTCTCTCTCTCTCTCTCTCTCTCGTCACACATATACATCTTTATATATATAGATGTAGATATAGATATAGATAGCTGTTCTGTTTTATTAAAAAACCTTAATTGGTATCATACTATACACATCCATTCTACCACTTGCATTTCTCCAAGACAGTTCATAAGCTCTAAGTCATTCCATATAATTGCTGTCTACTAGACTACAGCTATGCCACTCTCCTGCTGACGAGCGTGGAGGTCCTTTTCCATTTCTCACTAATAGAAACAGTACTGCAGTGAGGAGTCTTGTGCAAGCTTCCTCATGCACGCAGGCAGCTGCTGGGTGAATACCAAGATGTGACGGTGCTGGCTCATGGGTGTACCTGTTTGCATTTTAATAGATTCTGCTAAATTGCCCTCCAAGCTCTTTACCACTAGTATGTGAATACGGATTTTCCTACAACCATGCCAACATATGATATTATCAAACTTGAAAGTTTTGCCAATCTAAAGGATCATGCTTGAATTTGCATTTCCCTGACTACAGTGAAAGGTGTATTAGGCAATGCCATCTAGACTGGTAATTAAACAGTAAAGGCAGTGAAAGCAGGGCAACATAAAAATGAGTATGTCATTTAATTTTAAAAACAGAGCTGTGCCTTCCATCTCCCATCTTTTGACGTAGGAAAGGTGCTCCCTTAAGAGAGGAACCACTGGCTGGAACTCCATACGCCCCGGCATTAACAACAACCTTACAATGCACATCCAAGATTCCCTGGTTTGGTTTCTTATGTGAGTATAAAGACCCTGTGAATTAATCTGAGCGCACAATTTAATTTAACAGCGAGCTTTCAGTACTGTGCCTTCATCAAGACTTTCTAAGGCATTTAATTTAATTTTCACTCAAACAGCTCTCTTTCCACACTTGTGTTCCATTGGTGTACATGTTACTTAACTAAATCGCATAATTACAATGACATTCAACCAGTATAAGCAGGCTTGGGAACCATCACACCGGCTCTTGGAAAACATACAATTAACTGAGGGGGCGAAAGCACAGAGGTGTTCTAGAAAGCAGCCCACCAGCCATCCACGTAAGCACCCCTTCGGCTGCAGTCAGCATCTTTCGTTAAGGAATTTGTGAATCTTCTAATGCGGTCAGTCGGGTGAGAGATCCCCCACCGTACTAGTGATGCGGAACACCTTTTCATATGCTTATTGTTAATATCCTCTACCATGAACCATCTGTTCATTTCATTTACCTACTTTCCTAATGGATTATATTTTTCTTAGTTATTTACAAGTGTTCTTTCTAAATCCCAGATATTAATCTTTTGCCACTTATATGTCATAATTATTTTCTCCCAGGCTGTTGCCTATTAACTACTATTATAAATGATCTCCCACCTGAGCACCCCACACCAATCCATGTACACGTGCTGCTGCCACACAGTCTTTCTCAAATCGTAATCGCATCACGCCAAGGTCTTGCTGAAAACCTCCAAAGGCTCCCTTGGATCCACGGAATTAATTTCAGATCTCTCAGCTAGACATCGAGGCTCTATATTACCGCATCTACATTCTGATTCTAATTTCCCACTGCTACCCTACCGACAATTTCTCTTCTTCCTTTCTATTCCCCAATCAAATAGGACTATGAGCTTTTTATTAAATCTCTTTTGCGTTTCCCGGTTCTGTTACTTCTGCCTGGGGCCCTCGTCCTCATTCTGTCCTTTGAGACCCATTGGAAATACCAGCTCTTTCATGAAGTGGGGTCCGATACCCCAACAGACAGATCTTTGCTTCCTCTGACATTGGCAACACTTTGTACTGCCCTCTTGGTTGGAATAAATCTCACTCTGTTTTGTTTTATTTTTAAATATGTTTTTTACTGATTTTTAGAGAGAGGAAGGGAGAGAGATAGAAACACTGATGAGAGAGAAACATCATTGATTGGCTGCTTCCTACATGCCCCATACTGGGGATTGAGCCTGCAACCTAGGCATGTGTCCTGACCAGAATCGAACCAGTGACCTCTTGGTTCATGGGTCGACGCTCAACCACTGAGCCACACCGGCCGGACTCACCCTGTTTTATTTATAATCATTTGGTACTCACCTCGTCCACTGCAACACAAGTGCCTGAAGGTGAAGGTCAGTGCCTTCCTTATTTTTCTAGTTTTCTGAGTCTAGTACAGAGTCTTGCACACAAAGGCAATCAAAATATTTGTTGAACTGAACTGTTCTCTCAACCTTCCTGAGTCTCTCAATACAAGTAAGGGCCTTACACATAATAGTGCTCAAAACATACTTGTTTAAGTCATTTCATAGTTCCAGAGCAAGATTTCTTGGCGTGTATGTAACACTGACATTAACATAAAGTATTCATTTAGAAATCTCTCACTAAATAGCTGAAGGAAAAAGGAAAGAAACACCGACTCTACAGCCTCTATTCCAGCGGTTCTCAACCTGTGGGTTGCCAACCTGTGGGTCGCGACCCCTTTGGGGGTCGAACGACCCTTTCACAGGGGTCGCCTAAGACCATCGGAAAACACATATATAATTACATATTGTTTTTGTGATTAATCACTATGCTTTAATTATGCTCAATTTGTAACAATGAAAATACATCCTGCATATCAGATATTTACATTACGATTCATAACAGTAGCAAAATTACAGTTATGAAGTAGCAACGAAAATAATTTTATGGTTGGGGGTCACCACAACATGAGGAACTGTATTAAAGGGTCGCGGCATTAGGAAGGTTGAGAACCACTGCTCTATTCTTTCCTTTTGTTTTATATGATAATGCCTAACTCTTATTAGGTACCTATGGTGTACCAGGCATTGCACTCAAAGCCTTACAATGCACAACTCATGTCATCCTCCAAACAGCACCATCAGGGGGCACTTTTTCCCTAATTGATGGGTGGGAAGTTTAGAATAGTAACTTGATCCCCCAATGAGCAAGCAAGTGGCAGGGCTGAGATTTGAACCCGGGCAGTTTCTGCCTCCACTGTCCTCCTGCTGAGCCCCTTGATTTCCACAGTTTTAATAAAAACGTGTTTAAAAATACTTTGACCTACATCTTAAAGAAAATCATTCTTTGAAACATAAAAAACTGCGTGACTCAGATCATTTTAATGGAGGTAAAATTCAAGAATTGCTAAATCTATTTCATCCATCTTCCAATGTAAGCTTCAAATTGAGGAGGCTATTAGTTTTCTCAAGCTACATGCCTGGTCCATATCTGACTATGCACCCTGAAGGACGGAACAGGTGGCCAAGGTGACATGCTCCCGGAGAGCTGAAAGTCATTAACTTTGGAAAGCAGTCTAGAAGTCTCAGAATCAGACACCCATTGATCTCCGTTCTCTGTGGAAGTCTTTACACACTTGAAAACCGCTGCTGGAGGCCCGGACTCTGAGTGGAGGGCAGAGTTAAGGGGTGTGGGGTGGTCACAGGTGATCCACAAGTAAATGAGACCAGAAATGTCTCTACCTTTGAATCTACAATCTGCAGAGAAAAAAAGCACTGCTGTAGATATACTGGCCACTGTGCTGAAAAAGGATACACCAGCACTAAGAGGAAAGGAAGCATGTTGAATTGGCCTAAATATGATAAGAGCACTTTGAGGGAAAACTCACACGCTGTAAGATAAAGGTCATTTCTTCCCTGAAGTTTCAGAAATACAAGTATGGGAAGTAGGGACAGGCACTAGTTAGATCTGAGAAACAGCCACTGCTGGGCTGGTCTCCAGTGACTTTAGCCCCTAAAAGAAGTATTATTTTTAAAGATGAAATTCATAAATCAAGCCGAAATTATATCAAGCAAGGAGAAACTCTGATTTTTCAGTAAAGTAGAAAAATGACTATGGATTCTTCAACTACTTAGATCTTCTTGTTATCTATTCAGGGTAAAAAAAAATTCCTGTAAAAAGTCTGATAATATTAACTTCCACTATTTAATCATCGTTACCTTTTTCTGGATTTAAGTGTTAATGTTAGAATATACCATAGGTATGATGACTCTCTTGTAACTTAAGTGAAACCTTAAAATCCAAATCCCATTTTAAAAAACTTATCTTTATTGTTGAAAATATTACAGATGTCCCCTTTTCCCCCACCACTGACACCCTCCACCTGCTCCTGCCCCCATTTTTGAAGCAAAATTTTGTTACAAACTATTTTCATTCTTTTAAAGTGATCTAAAATGCTCAGTTGTTGCTACTTCAGTATTTTGAGTTGTAGATCAGATGTTCAGAACAGAATAGAGAAAAAAGAATTAGCCCATTAGCGTATTGTGGAAAATACTCATGGGCACTGGGTTGATATTCTGTCACCTCCCTGTGCTATTGCAGAAGTCATAAAAACAACGCACATTGCAGAAAAAGGAGTTTAAGTCAAGTGAAGATAATTTATGACACTGCAAGCTTCTTAAAAGTACATTCAGTCGAACATGAAAAAAAAGCAAATAGTTAATCCCACAAAATATAAAAGCAATTTTCCTCCAGCAAACCTGAATACATATTCTTAACGATTTTGTAACTTCTTTTAAGAAATCAGCCAATATGACAATTAACTAAATGTTTTTATAGAGACGGAATATCAAGTTGAAACATGTCTATTGATTCATATTAAAGAAAAAGGTTCCGACCTTTTCCGTTTCGGGTCATCACAATTCTCACATGAACTCAATCCCCGTAACACCTTTAACATGACGAATGTGAAATGCTATTTTGATAGAGACCTACCTTGAAAGTACACTATTTTCCCTTGAAAGGCAACCTCCCCAACATGCTACATGCCCAGCACACCCTGACCTGTGTAAGATTTAAAGGAGCTGGAGAAAAAGAAAAGAATGGTCCTCTCCCCATACATCTCAACCCTACTTCATGCTTTTCCCTTTAAATCTAACCATTTTAAAACATTAATAATTTTGCTATTGTTTCCCCTGGAGCTTTCTCTATCAAGATTAAAGAAGGGCTTATTCAGGAACAAACAGGATACAGGAGTCATGGTTGGCTTCCAGGCAAGCTATAAATAGTGACAGCATTTTCAAGAAATCTTATGCCCAGTGAGGGAGTTGCCATTTAAACACGCAGCACCGATTTTATTACAACGGTGTCACCAAAATGCATTGTTATACGAGAAATTCAATTCTTACCAAGTTTTCTTGGTTCCTGGCTGCTATTTTCTGCTCCTCTTCTGCCCCGTTTTTCATGTATTTGACCTCTTCCACCGGTTTGATCCTATACTCATCTGAGTACCAAAAAAAAGAAAAGAAATTTGATAACTTTTTTCACAAAGGTAGGCAAGTGTCAATGAGAAAAGCCCCACAGCGTAATTTGTTAAGAACCCTTTTCCTGCGCTCTTTCTTTGGGGTTCATTTGACATCATCCGGATTGAGCTTCACCAGCCTCTTTCTAAGACTCAACCTCCTCTATGGCAGAAGTTCTCAACCTGTGGGTCGCGACCCCTTTGGCAGCTGAACGACCCTTTCACAGGGGTTGCCTAAGACCATCCTGCATATCAGATATTTACATTACGATTCATAACAGTAGCAACATTACAGTTATGAAATAGCAACGAAAATAATTTTATGGTTGGATCACAACATGAGGAACTGTATTTAAAGGGCCAGAAGGTTGAGAACCACTGGTCTATGGGGAAAGCTTGGCGCCACGAGGACAGCTAATGACAGTGGTACCACCTGGCCCTTTTACAGAAGGCAGAGGGGGCCAAGGAAGCAGGTGGTTCCACCCGTAAAACTATTTGGGATCGCCACACTTGAGGACATCTCACGTCATGGTCTAAGGAAGATGTTTCTCCTTATGAACTAATATTTTCTTTATGAGAATGTGAGTTCAAAATACCAGTGGCAGCAATTTTCAGCAGTTTAGGTACACCTAATTTCTCTCTTTTGAAAAAACAAAGTACTGTTTAAGACTAAAGAGTTTAATTGATCAACAAACAGATATAAACAATGGGAAATAAACTGTTCCTATTTGTAATCCCATATTAAATATGGAGCATTCTGCAATTATTTCACATGCTCTACACACACACACACACACACACACACACACACACACACTTTAATTTAATTTAACCTCTCTATAAAGTCACATGTACAAAGAGCTGTAATTCTAATGGATGTACCAGGTGGGTATATCATACAAGACTGGAGAGCACAGTGGGTCATGGTGAGACCTAAACTTCACAACAGCCAAGGAGAGAATAGAATAAATCCCAATATTGATAAACATCATGAGACAAACTCAGGAAAAGATACAGCTAACGCTCTTTTTCCAGGGCAGAGGTTTGGTGATGACGATGATGACATTTTCATCAGAGTCCTATCAACAGGATATGACTTGAGCAAACGAGGTCCAAAATATGTGTGACTTTGAGTCATCTTTAGTCCGATTTGTCAGGGGGAAAAATCATAGAAACAATTGAATTAGAAAATTTCATCAGCTAACAAATTGATTATTGCTTAGCATATGGCATGAAATAATGTCTATAATAGGTTACTTGAAAGATGTCAATCATTAAAGAAGTTTGTATATCAGTTCAGGAAGTTGCAATATATTTTCTTATTGCCTATGACTAATTTGATACAAAGACATATTTTATATAATTTCTTGCCTTATTATTTATACCACTTTCTTTATAGTTTCAGGTTTCCTCATACTATCCCTTAGTAGACTGCCCCCAAAGATATCTGGTATAGCAATATTCCTCCAGGTAATTATGCTGTTCAAATGTCTCTTAAAATTAGCACCCTTATGAAAGTAATACATGTGCATATATCTGAATAAAGACTCCATGTTCATGGCTAAGCCAATCGTTTTTTCCACCTGATAATTCAAGGTAGTTATTGCTTTTGCTTCTTTCTAAAGAAATTAGAAAAACTGGTGAGAGGTTACAGTAATGAGCCCTGTAGGAATACCAGGTCCTAAATGTGCTAACAAGTTAATCAATGAATTCTGATCCACAATTACAACACACAAGAATTTCGCTTTCCAATTTGATATTCAGAAGAGAAGAAAAGTGAATTAATAAAATCAGCACATTTAATTAAGGACTATTTACTCAGAATTTGGAAGAGCAGTTTTGATTTGTTTTTTTTTTTTAAATAAAAAAAGGACACTGACAAATTATGCATCCAGTACAATTAGAGAAAGAAAAATAAAGGAAAAAATAACAGCAAAGATGGGCCTCCTTAACTTCAGTTTGGGACATTAATATTTATAAACCATGGTTCGCTGGGATAATTACTAACATTTAACTGATCTAAACTGTGATCTTAATGACTTACAGTGAGCCTCTAATGATTTAAATATAAATTACACACACACACACAGTACATTTTAACACAATTCCAGTGGATTGTATGACTTTTGTTTATAGGATTCAAACACTCATATGATAGACTGGGGAAAACACAGCATTTTAGGACCTAAGAAACCTTCTGAAGAACCTTCCGAAAGATGGCCCTTTAGGCAGCTGCAGAGAGAAGCTGCCCTTGCCTCGCCCCGTCCTCTGCCATCTGCCAAGCCACAGCCCCCTGCTCTCTCAGCGCCCTCCCAATACTCAATCTTCAGTCTCTTCATCCCTCCAGGGAACACAACTGAATTGAAAGAAGCAGACACACTATTCATACTTTTCTAATATTTTTTTCTTCAATGAACTGGAAGAGCTGCTGGCTACATCACTTTCAGAGCAGCATTATCCCAAACACAGGCTTTCTTTTAGCATCAAGGCAGAGTCATCACGAATGTAGAAAGAGGGTAGGACCGAGCGTGTCATCAGCAACCACGGCTGGCGAGCCAAGGCTGTGTTAGAGGAACGCACTGTGATTGGCTACGAAGAAAGGAAAAGCACACAGCCACAGAGCCCGACCCATCATGATTACTTACACACACGCTGCACAAAAGTCATCCGGGTAGAAAACAAAGGAGCCAGCAAGACCCTTACATAAGCCACCGTTTGTACAATGGAAATACGTAAAAATGGGCTGTCGGATTTCTCAACGGCACGAAGATGTCCGTCTGGAAACAGACAACTCATCACAAATGTGTCACCCATTTCCATGGCGACGCAGCCCTCAGGACCAGCACTTGCCAACCGGCCTCTGTGCAGACGAAAGAGCCCTTCGGTTCTGACAGTGAAGCCACCACCACTGAGATCTGGTTTCCCTTTTGTTGAAGGTGCAGGGGCATCAATGTGGGACTGCAGCCCCCTTCATCAGCCCGGCCACTGTCCCCAACCCCAAGGTCCTGGCGGCAGGACACTGAGCCAACTTGATTAAGGGGAGGGGGAGCAGGATCGTCTTTCTGCAGCTCCCGCACATCTGTTCACAATTTTTCTTTTCTTCCTGTTGGTCTTGTCAGGTGGCTTATTCAAATGCACATCAGAAACAGGAGACTGACACCCCTCCCCATCCTCTCTGTGTGTGCAGTTGCAAGCTGTGCAAGCCAAACAGATCAGGGGAAAAGCCATGCTTTGGTGATACTGCTGGCATTTCATCCCTCAGGGGACATCAGAGAGGGACCAATTGTTTCTGTGGCAGCTCCATCATGCCGAAAACACTGTTTCCCACCAAATCCCGGTACCTCGCTTTTGACATAAAGTATATTCTATGCATGTACTTTTTAGAGTTAGAAGGGGATCGATTGGCTGGACTGACTTTAGGTGAGTATGGAATCATCCCCATCTTCTGGATCCCCTCAATTCTTCCATTATGGACAACTTCCTGGGCCTGTCCCAGATCTCCCAGGCTTCTCGGATAGATCTGTGACAAAGTTACTTTTGTAATCAATAGAACTGACTTGTAAAGGAGTCAATCAGCTGGAGATGAGCACTGGAAGAATTTATAATACCAGAAGTATAAAAAAAGTGAACAATTTTCCTAAGTGGACATATTAGATTAGGAAGAAGGAAGAAAGCAGAAGACCCCTATATATGCTGCACTCTGAGGTAAGAAGAAATCTTATAGTTGTATTTTTTTAAAATATATTTTATTGATTTTTTACAGAGAGGAAGGGAGAGAGATAGAGAGCTAGAAACATCGATGAGAGAGTAACACCGATCAGCTGCCTCCTGCACATCTCCCACCTGGGATGTGCCCGCAACCCAGGTACATGCCTTTGACCGGAATCGAACCTGGGACCTTTCAGTCCGCAGGCCGACGCTCTATCCACTGAGCCAAACCAGTTTTCGCTTATAGTTGTATTT
Organism: Myotis lucifugus; assembly: GCF_000147115.1. Classification (NCBI taxonomy): domain Eukaryota; kingdom Metazoa; phylum Chordata; class Mammalia; order Chiroptera; family Vespertilionidae; genus Myotis; species Myotis lucifugus. The sequence goes on along the minus strand of NW_005871113.1, from coordinate 668,757 downwards.
TTAAAATTATATGTTTATTCACTTAATTGTGCATTCAGCGGTTGCTTCTTGGGTGTGCCCTGACTGGGGATGGAACTCACAACAGTGGTGTATTGGGATGATGCTCTAACCAACTGAGCCACCCGGCCAGGGCTACAGTTGTTTACTAAACTGGTGAAAGGTATACCTACTTTCATACCTTCTCACCCAGCCTTCCTTTGATCAGCGGTACATCTATAATAATAAACCCCATCTTTTCCAGACTGCTCCAATTTCAAAAGTTCCGTGTTCATATCCTCATCTCTAAATAGCCCAGCATCTGGACATCTTAATGAAATGAGCTGGATGGCCTCTCCGTCCAGAATCTGCATGAAGATTCTTTGGTGGACTATTATTCTATGCTCAGGGAAACATGAGGGCTTGGGAAAGAAGGTACAAGAAGTATTTACAAAAACAGAAAAGCCCATTAAAAGAAACAAACTATCCTGCTTTATAGCATAAACTTATTCCCCTTGGGCTTTTCCATTGAACATTCTGTCTTCCAAGCAAACTAAATTTGAGTCCTCAAATCCTGGTACAACTTCAAATTCTTGCCTACGATCTTTATTTCCTTGCTTGGAAGGATTTTTTTTCAACAAATGAGCATTCACAGTGGCGAGGAGCGCAGCCTCTGGAGCTAGAAGACCCAGCATTATGGCCTTGGGCCAGTTACTTTCCCTTTTGTGCCTTGGTTTCTCCATCTGTAATATTTATGGTGCCTGATCTCACACTGAGTCACATGAGTTATCACATGAAAACTGCCCAGTCCATAGTAAATGCTCAATAAATGTTCATCGTTGCTGGTTTTGCAGGGAACACTATTTTTAAAGCATAAAATATAATGTAAACATCAACAATTACTTTAACCAAAAATTGTGACTTTACTGTGTTAACAAATGAGAGAGGAAGTGAGAAGGGGGTTTATTGTCCATAATAAGCTTTTAGTATTTTTTTTCAACTACATGCCTATATTACTTTATTGAAAATAGGAAATAATTTTGAAAGAATAATAAATAACATTTATTTTTGGAAAAAGAAAAGTGATCCTTATTTAAGCAAGACCCGGGATACGACAAAATAATCCTCCTCTGTCCTCTTACATATCTTCCCACTATTAATTCCACTGGCTCACAGCCTACAATGAGGGCACCAGAGTGAAGGGTGAAGTTCCAATTTAGAATGATTGTTTCAGAGTCTAAAGGGTGAAGGCTGCTCTAAAGAAAGTAACTGTGGAAGGAAAACCCCTTTTCTGGAAGGACAAAGAGGCAGGACGCTGGCACTACAAAGCAAGGATGGATAGATGAGGCCATTGCATTAGGAAAGAGCGGCCTTTACTGTGGAGCACTCCATCCACCTTATCAGCTGTTCAAGCCTCCATTAGTTAGTCATTCAACAAACATTCGTGCAACATTTGCTGGGTACTAAGCCCTGGACTTTCTCAGGGGGTCAGTCCTTTTGGTCTCAGGGGGTCCACTTTTTCCCCTGCTGGGTTCTCCAAAAAAGAAAAAAAAAGATCTTTAATTTAAAAAATATCAATACTACAAGTACAATGTGGGCAAAACTGCCCACTTCCAAGTCCACCTTTGGTCTGTGGATAGCCTCAATGTGAAATTCTTGGCTGAACTATATTTAGGCTTTTGAAAATTTATATTATCCCCCTATCTGGAATCTCCTTCCCATCTCTCAGTTGACTCAGAGGCTATTCTAGCCCAAGTCTCACTTTCTTTATGAAATTTCTTCTTAATCTCTCTGGGCTACAAGTATCTCTTCTGCCTCCAAATTTCGAAAGTTCTCACTTTTCACTTCTAAAATTTTCCCAAAACTCCAAGTTATTTCCTTCACATATGAGGTGATGTAGACTAATGGCAAACTGTTCCAAGCTTAAGATAGAACTGAGTCTTCTAAGAATCTCTTATATGTTGGGGCCCGGATGCAGAACACTTGGGCCAATTCTTGAGTTCAAAGATGGCTAAGCCACAAAAAGCAGGTGCACAGGTTAGCTGAAAACCTGAAGTAAGTGGCATTACAAAGTTTTTATAAGTAGTCAGAGTGCCTTTAACCATACGCTTGACTCTGGTGAAGGCTTTACCTAAACTGCAAGCTTCTTTAAGTAAATCTAAAGCACAATAACATTTCTATGACTGGGAATATCATAGACAATACATGACACAAATATAAAATAGTATCTAGAGCTTGGATCAAAATTTAGCCTCTTAATCACAGAAAATCACTCTGACTTTGTAAGTCCAACTGCAGTGTACTTCAAAAAGTAACATCTCCAGCCCTGGTCAGTGTGGCTCAGTTGGTTGAGGCGTCATCCCATGCCCCAAAAGGTCACGGGTTCAATTTCTAGTCAGGGTACCTGTCCAGGTTGTGATGCTCCTTTGGGGCGCATGGGGCAGGCAACTGATAGATGCTCCTCTCTCTCTCTCTCTCTCTCTCTCTCTCTCTCTCTCTCTCTCTCTATCTCCCTCCCTCCCTCCCTCCCTCTCCTTTTCCTCTCTCTCTAGAATCAATGGAAAACATCCTTGGGTGAGAATTAAAAGAAAGAAAAGTAACGTCCTCATCTTCAGTGGGGGAAGAGGCCGTAAGGCTGTGATGCAACAACCTTATGCACAAAGCGGAGACTCGGCTGCAGGACCTCACTCACCATCAGCACCTCTCCGAGTCAGGCAGCCCTGACTGATCATCACTCTGTCCTCACTTGTAGCAAGTGACTTCGTTCTTGCCAATGCAACAATTATTAAATGATTTGCAGACAACTGCCCATTCTAAATGGTTTGAACATTTCTAAAATAAGGCTTTGGTGCATTTATATCAAATATCAAATACTCTCACTTCTTTTCAGAGTGTGTTTCACATTTTAAAAAAATTAAAATAAGATGGTGGAAAACAGTATGGAGTTTCCTAAAAAAATTGAAAAGGGAACTTCCATTTGACCCAGCGATCCCACTTCTGGAATATATCCTAAAAACCCCAAAAGACCAATCAGAAAGAATATATGCACCCCTATGTTCACAGCAGCATTTTCTTACGATAGCTAAGATTTGGAATCAGCCCAAGTGCCCATCAGTAGATGAATGGATAATAAAGCTGTGGGACATTTACACTATGGAATACTATGCAGCTGTGTAAAAGAGGGGCCTTTTACCTTTGGGGACAGCATGGATGGACCTGGAAAATACACGAAGTGAAATAAGCCAATCTGAGAAAGACAAATATCACATGATCTCACTTATTTGTGGAATCGAATGAACAAAACGAACTGACCAACAAAGTAAGACCTGAAGCATGGAGGCATGGAACAGACTGACATACCTTGATGTGGGGTTGGGGGGACGAGAAGAGATAAACCAAAGAATTTATATACTTACATGCATAGCCCGTGGATGCCGACACTAGGGTAGTGAAGACATGGGGGCAGGGGCTGGGAGGAGGGGGATAGAGGGGGGTAAAGTGGGAGACATCTATAATACTGTCAACAATTAAAAATATATTTTTAAAAAGATGGTTTGATACATTAAGTTCTTCTAGTGGTGTAGAAATATAAGTTGTTCAAAAATAAGCAGGAAAATTATGTTTTTAGACTATATTTGTGGAGAAAAGACGTGGAGGTATCTGGCCATGGGGTTTCTACTGGGGGAGGCATGCAGATTATACATATTTGTCTATATCCCCCTTTATGATATTTCCTAATCCAAAAATGTTACTGTCACCAAGACAGCAAATCTCAGAAGCCTAGTGTGCCCTTATTCTCCAGTGAAACCTAATGCTTGTTTATACTGAACACCGGGAATAAAAGGGCTTGTGTTGGTGCTGGCTCCGTTTCGTCTTGCTTCGTGTAAAACTCCTTTCAGCACACCCTCACTCATGAAGGTGTTACCTTTTTCAAAAACATGTTATGAACTGAAGGGTGAAACAGCACCAAATGTTTAAATTGGTTTGATGTTTCCAAGTTGACTAGTGATACTGCATCCTTTTTCCATGTGCTGATCGTTCATTTGTACTTCCTTCTGTGTAGCATCTTTTCGTATCCTTGGCCCTTTTTTTTCTTATTGGAGCTGTAGCGTTTTTCTTATAGACTGTTGTGTCAATAAGACATATTGACTGTAAACTACAGCAACTTATGAACACACTTCTGTCCTGAAAGGTCTGGGAACAACACTTCTTGGTTATAGTTCGGACGTGAGAAAGAGAAAGGAACTGCCTGCTTTCTGTCCTTGAATCAAGTGCCAGGCTAGCCTCTACTGTCCTTTCTGTGTTTCTCTCCTTCTTTCCTTCAGCAGTATTTAGTGAGCACCTACTACGTGCTAGGAAATGTAGAACTCAGTCCTGGGGCGGAGATAAGAAAATAAGCAAGGAGGGGGTCTAGTGTGTGTAACGATGAGAAGCACATGTGATAAGAATAGCAAGGAGGGAGCCCCCGTGAGCAAGGTTGGGGAGAGTCTTGGAGGAGGTGACACATCCCACTGGGATTCTGAGGAGCACAGTGTGTGGGGAAGGACAGGTGCAGGCAGAGGGGACAGTGAGTTCAAAGGCCAGAAGAACGTGGCCAGCAGGGGTCCTGGTTGGCACACGGAATTCCAGGGGCCACAGAGAAGTGAAGAGATGAGGCCACTCCAGAGAGACCTGGTGCAAAGTCCCACAATAGGCAGGCTCCCCCTATCAATGTTCGGCATTGAAGCCACTAATACAGGCAAAGGGTCCGTCATCCAGAGAGACCCAGGCTTTCTGCCTCTCTGAGAGAAGGTGAAACATACATGCTGAGATGGACCAGATGTTTGAGGAAGCGGAGGAAGAACATATGAATAAGACAGGAAAAGAGCCAGAGAGAGAAGACACAGAGAAGCTTCAGAGGGTGCCATCTTTATCCTGAAGTCAGCTGGGGGTGGGGGGCACTGGTAGGGATGGAGCTGGAGATGCAACAGCTGCCAGACCTAGTTCCTGCCTCCCCCAAAGCACTCAGATCAGGGAGTGGCTGAGATGGAGGGGGTGGTCTACCCTAGGGGCAAAGGAAGTGCCACCGCACCTGATCCCAGCTCCTCCCTCCACGGGACACACATGGATCACAATGGGTGGATTTAAAGGCTTTCTCTTCTGGGCCTGGCTTTGTGACTTCACAGCTGTGTGCCCTGGAGGCAGGGGGTAGAGCTCTCCGGAGTGGCTCAGTGTGCTGAGATGCCCCTGCAAGAGTGCCGTAGTCCCTTAGCATTCCAGGGTCTCGTCCATGTGTTTGGAGAAGACAAGATGAGAGGTGCCCTCGGCTGCCAGGACCGGAGGGTGACACAGCTTCTCTCACGGCCGCACCTTTAATCATGAAGACCGGACCCCGCAGACCCCATTCTTGAATCACTTAATCATTTCAGAGGCTACACAATATGTTTCCTTCGTTCACTTGGGGTTCATTATCCAGGGACCAGGGAACTATTATCCAGTCATTAAGGGCCCCCAACATTCATCTCTGACAAGCGATACAGCCAGCTCCAAGCCAGGCTGGATTCCTGCAGGAACGCATGTGCAACCAGGGCTCTCTATGGGAGGGGTTAATTTCTATGTCACGTCATAATAATTCCCAACCAAGACCCAGGAGGCGCAGAGGAGGCAGAGCCGCACCCAGAGAGGGAGGGCTTGCATGGCTGTGCTGCTGGCGGTTTACCAGGAGTCCCAGGAGCCCTGCTCTGACTGTCCTGCACCGCTGGCTGGCTCTCTGCCCACTGCAGGACCAACTGCTGGGACTCCTGAAAAGTTGGAGACCAGCTAAGTCCTCCCTGCTGTTCTTAGTGGGGTTCCTGTTATCTTTAATAACCGTTTAAGATAAATGCCAGCCCATTGATAACCTTAATAGCCTTAATAATCATTCAAGACAAAAGCCCGTCCAGTCCTCTATCCTGCCCTCTGCTTTAATCCTCATGTTAACCCCAGGAGGCCGGTATTACAAGCCCCTTTTTACAGTTGCAGAGATTAGTCCCTGATTGGGTGGTCAAGGGGCAGTGGTGGGTTCAAATCCAGGCTGGTCTGAGTCTAGGGAAGAAATGTATTGGTGAGATGATAGAGGCTTAGAGCATGAATGAGTTCAAAAAGGATGTGGACAAATTTATAAGTCACAGAGGTAGGAATAAAAGTTATAAAGACATCCAACCTTCATAGGTAACATCCGAGAAAGTGTGAGACCTCCCTGCTCAGGTCTCAGAGCCTTTCATCAGTGGATACATACTGTCCCTGTGCTGCTTAAGTTAGGAAATCATGTGCCATCCAATGAAGTGCTGTGACCCTTTTGTTCCCATGGCGACCGGACCACTACTCCCTCTATGAGAAAAAAACTGGGTTTTTTCCAATATACAGTCAAGTAATGATTGCAAGAACTTTACCCAAACTTGTTATTTTGAAAGATAACTCCATTTTAAGTCCTCTGCTATTACTACTGTAACTCTGGTAAATGATCTGAGCATTAAGACCAAGCAATAAATCAAGGATCTCTTCCTTCACTGGAAAGGGAAGGAGGAGGTGGAGGATGAAGGAGGAGAAAGAGAAGGAGAAGGAGCAAGAGGAGGAGGAGGAGGGACAGGTATCACTTACAGAGCCCCTTAATGTTCTGAATCCAGGTCTGACATACAGCAACCCATTTAATACAACTCTATGAAGTGGAACCATTAATGTCGCCACCATCCAGATAAGGGGACTGAGCATTCACTTATGTATCTATACCATCTAGTGAGAGGGACTGGGGCCAGGCCTTGAACCCAGGCAGTGTGCCTCGGACTTCAGGCTCTTATTCAAGTCTCCCACACATATATTCTAAAGAGAATTTCTGATAAAAATTATCTCTGTGTACTGATTTCCATTATGGAACTATTATGACATGATATCACAACTTGTATCCTCTCCCTGAATGAATGTCACCCTTAAGATAAACCTTTTCAGGTCAGGCATTAAAAAAAAAAAGGCATTATAAAATAGGACCTAAAATAAACATACGCAGTGATATTCTTTCAGGGTAAAGTAGGAGGCAGTAACAGCAAATATGAAAAGAGACTCATAAGAGTGCCTCACGTGCCCTCCTTTGTATATGAAATCGATAAGATTCCCCTGTCATCCAGAGGGTCTGAAAGGTGAGTTGCTTTTCTAGGACTGGCAGTACATTTCTGCTGATTCATTTGTAGTCAGTCCTTCACTGCCATGTCCAAGATCAATAGCCAGGAATCTGTAGGGTGGTTGGTCAGGATGAGGAGAACATATGACCACTCCAGAAACTCTTCCCCACCTAATCTAATGTGGCTGCCACAGAGTCATCACAAACACTGAATAATTTGGCTGTGTGTGTGTGTGTGTGTGTGTGCGCGCGCGCAAAGCATATGTTGATGTCCGTCTGATTTGATTTTTTTTAAACAAATTTTTATTGATTTCAGTGAGGAAAGGAGAGGGAGAGAGAGAGAGAAAAATAGCAATGATGAGAGAGAATCATTGATTGGCTGTCTCCTACATGCCCCCTACTGGGGATCGAGCCCACAACCCTAGCATGTGCCCTTGACCAGAATCGAACTGATCTGATTTTTTAATTGAGTTCTGACTTAAGTGGATTCCTGTGAGGGAACAGATTCTCAGATAATGACCCGGACAGAGAAAAGCATTCGCACTGGAGCATCCCAGCACCACCCCCTCTAAGCACCTGTCTCACCATCAGGCCAGATGGGCTCCCGCTCTTTGTGAAGAGCAGAGCTAATGAGAAGATAATATGGCCTGAAGCAAAAAAAAACAAAAACAAAACAAAACAACAACAAAAAACCCCAACAGCAACAACAAAAAGAAACCCAAGGGGGCTGGGGTGGAGGGGAAAGTTTTGTAGAAGATTAGAGAAAGGGGGAGATTTCTGAGGTAGTGGACAGACAGACAAAGGTCACCAGACTGGCAGAGAGCTAGGGATTCATGAGAGTTGATGCCAGTACGGTGTAGAGTGGTTTATGAATGGAAGACCTCTTTGGGGTTCTTTGATGCTATTCAGTGAAAATGCAAACTGCTTGTCAATGATCTTTAGTGTTTCTTGTTAATAAGTCTCTGGATTGAAGCTGGCTTCCGGGGGCAGGAGGGGGATGACTTGATCTGGGTTATACAACCGTTAGAAATTATTCAGTGGCAGTAAAACCATTCACAAGAACAGGAAGAAACTAGATAGAGTCATTTTCAGTTAAGGTCATTCCCCAGTTCACAAGCATCGCCACTGAATTTTGAAAAGGGGAAAATGTGGTAAAATAGTGTAGCTTCTCCACTTAGAAAAAATATGCATGACTTGCCTTTCTCTGCAGAACTCATGAACGAAAGGCTCGAGTTCATGAAGGAAGGTCCTAGAGTGCTAAGGGAGGGCCCACACGTGGTTGGGAAGGAGGCAGAGGGCTCCCACCCTCTTTCTCTCCTTTCACAAGTCAGTACCTCTTCTCACGGGAGCTTCATTCATGTAAGATGAAAGATCACTGTGCATCGCCAAGTTATTTTCCCCTGGCCTAGGGGACCAAAGTGTGTTCTGATGGTGACAAATAATGGCCCTTGGTAATAATGTGTCTGGGAGAGCGATGCAGTAAATAAAAACACACTATCTTCCACAACCTGGTTGGTTCGAACAAGCCTATTTTATTTTTATTGATTGACTGATTAAATTGATTGGAGTGACATTGGTCAATATGAACATATAGGCTTCAGGGTGGGTTCCCATGCTACAAGATCTGAATATTACACCATGTACCCACCACCCAAAGTCAAATCTTCTCCTGTCACGGTATATTAGGACTCCTTCTCACCCTACCCCTGGCAAGAACGATATGATTTCACTCACATGTGGGATATAAAACTGAAATTCATGAACACAAACAGCAGTGTGGTGATTGCAAGAACAAGCCTGTTTTAGTAACACATTTGCTCAATTTGTTTATAAACAATGATAGTGGTTTTAAATATTTATCTTTTGGGGAGAGAGGATGAGAGTCATTCATAAGGGCAGCTGAGCAGTTTAATTAAATTCCTGTCATCTAAACTATATGACACAGCAATTTCCAAGTAGGCTTTGTAGTGAGAGCCTGAGGACAGAGAGCTGACGGAGAGGTGGTCCTTAGGGACCCTCACCCACTGTGTACATGTAACCTGTTTAAATGTAGACTGCGATCTCCAATATTGTTAAAGATAGCATTCCATTTTGCTTCCTAGAGGGATGCATAGTAGCAAAAAAGAATCATTGTATCACCTCATACCTGTTAGAATGTCTACTACCAACAGGGTGAGAGATAAGAAGTGTTGGCAAGGATGTGGAGAAAAGGGAACCCTTGTGCACTGTTGGTGGGAATGTAAATTGGTGCAGCCACTATAGAAACCAGTATGGAGGTTCCATAAAAAATTAAAACTAGAACCACCATAGGATCCAGCAGTCCTTCTTCTGGGTATATATCCAAAGGAAATAAAATCACTATCTGAAAGAGATATCTGCACCCCCATGTTCATTGCAGCATCATTCACAATAGCCACGATACGGAAACAAACTAAATGTAGAAATACATAAAGAAAATGTCATATATGTATTCCATATATATATTGAATATGTATGAATATTATTCCATCGTGAGAAAGAAAGAAATCCTGTCATTTGTAACAACGTGGATGGACAAATGGCAGAGAAAGACAAATACTGTATGATATCACTTATATGCGGAATCTAAAGAAGTTGAATTCATAGAAACAGGGTAGAATGGTGGTTACCATGGGCTGGGGAAAGAGGGAAATGGGGAGATATTAGTCAAAGGGTACCAACTTCCAGTTATAAACGGCAGAAGTTCTGGGGACCTAGGTACAATGTGGTGACTCTAGTTATTATACACTTGAAAGCTGCTAAGAGTAGAGCTTAAAGTTCTCACCACAAAAAAAAGGTAACTATGGGGGGGTGATAGATGTGTTAACTAATCTTGTTGTTGTAATCAGTTTGCAATATGTAAGTATATTCAATCATCATACCATACACCTTAAATCTGTACAATGCTATGTGTCAATTACATACAAATAAAGCTGGAAAAGTAGCAAAAAAAGAACTGTAATTTCGAAGTCTTTGGATGCTTTAAATCAGATATTTCCACAAACTGTAGCAAAGTATGACAGGCCTATGCAATTCTATACAACAG
>NW_005871113.1:584591-658485 GCF_000147115.1 Myotis lucifugus | reverse complement strand
CCACATAGCAGCAAGAATATGCCTTTCAATTAAAAACCTAAGTCAGACTACATCACTCTTCCATTCTCTGAACCCTGTCCTGGCTTCTAGTACAGAATCCAGATCCATATGTGGCATGTGCATTCCAACCCCAGCATCCCCTCTGAGTCTATCACCTACCACTCTCCTGGCATGAGGACCTCAGGTTTCACGCTGGAACCTATCAGCTACCTCCCTCAGGAATTTGGTCCTGTGGTTCCTCGCCTGAAACACTGTTCCTGGGTATTCTCAAGCCTTCTTCCCTTTCTTCAGGTGTCTGCTCAAAAATGTCAACTGCTCAGATGAATCTTCTAGGACCAACGAGTCTAAAATAGCTGCTCCGTGACTCTCCCCTTTTTTATTTTTCTCATGGCTCATCCCCACCTGACAGTGGATTAAATGTCTCTCTGCTTATTTCTTGTGTCATCGAGGAGGTAGGCAAAATAAGGGCTGTCACTGTCTTATTATGTGTCACCTCTGCTACTAAAAGCCAATTGAATAATCTCTCAATAAACATTTCGTGAATGAATAATTACAATGTTCAGAGTTCTGTAGGAGCTGAAAGCATATTGTATTTTATTTTAATAATTGGCAATTCAGTAACTGCATTGGGGGAAATAAGGCAAGAAACGAAGGAGAAAAGCTGTGGTTAAAATTCAAAATCTAAACACTCTTTTAATAAGGAAACATTTCTTGAATGAAAGAAGGCAATGGGAAGGAAAAGATGAATGAAAAAAATTGTTAAATAGCTGAAACAATAAATGCCAAAAATGCTCGGGGCAACATTAAAAAGAAAATCCTTTTTCATATATGGTTTGACAATTTCTTCTTTGGTCATAGATCAAAATTGACAGTGACATTTACACAGTGAAACACGGGTGCCTGTAGCTAGGAGGGAATTCAAATGCAATTTAGCTGGTCTCCAATGTGGTTTTTAAAATGGAAATGAAACGTAATCTAAATGGAGATTTGTCCCAGTTTGGTTGTTTCACAATTTGAAAATATTCATTAGTTTCGTAGACTGCTGTTTTAGTGCCAGGCCTTTTCACTTCACCCTTCATCTTGTACCTTCAACTCTTCATAAATGCAAATATCCATTTACATTATAACTGGAGCATGAACTTAAATTACCTTTAAGGAAGTGGACTGCACACACGTCCCCCACGGCCTTCCTCCTGTGCACGAATCCTCTTCCCCGTGTTGGCCCTTCTATCTAAGAGACCTTACTTATGCAACCTTTCAAAAGCCATCAAAGACCATTTTCATTCACAGCTAAAAAATGTGTTAGCAATTATGTTAGCAGGACATTATTTATACATACATTTAAGAAAATTCTCACCCTAGAATATGTTTTTCATTGATTCTTGAGAAGGAGGAAGGGAGAGGGACGGGGGGGGGGGGGGGAGAAAAAAAAAAAAAAAAAAAAGAGAGAAACATCAATCGGGGGCCTTCCATAAGATACTCTGACCAGGGATGGAACCTGCAACCTGGGTATGTGCCCAATGAGGAACTGAACCCGGGACCCTTGGGTACCCCATACGACACTATAACCAACTGAGCCATATCAGCCAGGGGGAGTTATATGTACATTTACTATTACAACCATAAGACTATTATCTCTGTTATCCTTTAAAATTTGACTTTCTGTAAGTTTTGACTGTCTCTTGTCTTGAAAGTGACCAGGTTACAGTACAGTAGTTCTTGACAAAGTCAGTCATCTGGGAAATTAAATGTTCTCTTTTTGACTGATTTTGTTTGAAATTACCTTCTATTTTAGATTTCATTATCCCTTTCAAATAACAGGACCAATGTCCTCTACCAGCACGTCTAACAAAAAGTTTAAAACAGAAAGTCAGCAACTTGAATCTCACGTTGGCTAGCAAGTGCACAACACCAATTTAAGCATCGCTGGGTGAAAGATAAATAAAAACCCAGCCAGACAAGATAGAGGGAGGACAGTGCCCCCACACACTTCCAACTTTCTCACCTTCTAGATCGTGGTAATGCTTTGAAGCTACAGAAGATACTGGCAATACTTCTTTTTAATTTCTTAGAAGGAAACAATGACATCATGAAGCAATCAACACCTTAACTGACTCTGGACCATAAAGCTATTCATTATTGAACACTACCACCACTATCATTTTATTTAAAAAAATAAAAACAATGTGATATATCATCTTTTCAGTGGCCCCCTGGCTTCAGAAAAATGGAGAACTCGGAGTCGTGTGAGCTGTTCACAGTCTGGGGGTCCAAGTAGAGACTTCGAACATTGATGCCCAACTCTCGCAGAGCAATCACCTGCGCTCAGTCCACTCACTCCCAAGATGTAGAAACTGAAGCTCACAGAGGTCACCTTGGAGCAGAGACTCTGGCTGAACCCAGAAGTCCCCCAGATCTCCAGCCGCTCCAGTCAACAGCTTCCTTATAAACCAGGCTGACTAGGCGACAGGCACTGGTTTTTGTCCGTTTTAATAAAACCTCATGCAGCATGTAGCCCACTGTGAACTCTAAGAGAAGTTACTTCGGCAAAGAATGACAGTGAAAATTGGAGACGAACAGAGAGATTGAGATTCAAGTCACAAAGGATGAGGACAGCTCAATCTAACATTAGTCACGTGACAACCCCCCCACATCACCCTGTTGGTTTCTCCTCTTTATGCTTTGAAATGAAGAGCCCACTGGCTAAAAATAAACTTAAAATGGGGAATTCTATCATGGTTATTTCCTAACTTTCAGCTAGTTCTCAAATCTTAAGCAACTTGTTGGGTACAGGTCTGAAAACAGGCAAATAAAAGCAGCACGAGTTAGCAAAGTTAGCTCTTTTTCCAGAGCCCTGAAGTTCGCTGTCATCAGTTTTCATCACGGTGAAGCCCGTGTTGAGAGGTGGGGGACATAAGACCTTTGTTCTGAGTAACCATTCCTAAAAGGATACTTCTGAAAACAAGGAAAAGGGCTGCACCTGCTAGAATTTCCAGTGGCAACAGGTATATGAAAAACACCGAACAGTCTCTTTCTAAGCTGGGATCTTGACCACTTTGCTATTCATTATTATAACCTAGGCAAGCAGTGACTTTAAGTTAAGAAGGAACGGGAAGATAGGTAGCAAGGCATGGTGGTTAAATGTAGAGATTTGGGGACTGAACTGATAAGTTCCTATTAAAACCTATCCCATATGGTAGTATGAGAATTAAATGAATTCACAAACAGCAGAATACCTGAAATGATGCCTGCCATAGAAAAGGTACTAAATAAAGAAACTGCATTTAGAAAGTTTTCTAGATTATTCTCTTTTAAGAGTGATGTTCATCCTAGTGTGTTTCCAAAAAAAAAATGTAATTTTTAAAAAAATCGCCTTTGGAAAAAGAGATGTTAAAATATGTGGAAAATACACCAGAAGCACAGAGACTCGCCTGTAATCAGCACCACCAGTAAAGATTGATCAGAGATAATCGTTCCTCGCCTTTCTCAGTCAACACCGAGAGGCTTTCTTTTCGGCCCATGTGCATATACATTAACTATACATTGTCTGCCTGGCCGGCATGGCTCAGCGCTTGAGCATCAACCTATGAACCAGGAGGGCACATGCCCAGGTTCAAGCTCGATCCCCAGTGTGGAGTGTGCAGGAGGCAGCCGATCAATGACTCTCTCATCATTGATGTTTCTATCTCTCTCTCCCTCTCCCTTCCTCTCTGAAATCAAAGAGAATATCTTTAAAATTTAAAAAAATGCATATACATTGTCATTCAATAAATGAAGACATCCCACATGCCCAAATTTCATAACCAGATTATTTTCCATTTAACCTCAGAGAATTTTAATACAATGAAGTGAACAAACAGAAATACCCAAACAAGGAGATGAAGCCTCAACTTTGTAATTTTTGTTATCTTCCTATCCCCAAAGTCTAGAGAATTTGGGATTAACTATTCCACACACTTGGGTTTCACTTGGCCTAAGGAACCACAGAGCCATACAGAGTCAGACCTGCAAATGAGTTCCCAGCCTCTAAAACACAGGCTTGCCCTTCCCCCTTCCTTCACTTCAGAAATAAGTCCCCCAGATCCTAGTCAACAGGAGCTGGCTCAGGAACAGGGTGCAAAACAGGGGGTGTCTTCTTACCAGTACTAGTGACTATCTGCCAACAACACCAAAAGAAACTCAATGTAGTCTTAGCTGGGTTTGCTCAATGGATAGAGCGTCAGTCTGTGGACTGAAGGGTCCCAGGTTCAATTCTGGTCAAGGGCACATGCCTGGGTTGAGGGCTCGATCCCCAGTAGGGGCCATGCAGGAGGCAGCTAATCAATGATTCTCTTATCACTGATGTGTCTCCCTCTCCCTTCCTCTCTGAAATCAGGCCTACAATGACTTTTCCCATTGCCATGGTACCCATGCACATCTGGGCCAACACTCCGTGTAGCGCTTTGTTTCATGTTTTCAAATGTCTACTTCGTGCCGAATTACTTCCTGGGCCTAAATGGTGTTTTTTCTAAACTTGGGTAAAGTCTTTGCGGGCAGGCCACCTGACTGTTTGTCTCCACACTGACCAGCACCCGGGGCCTGGTTAGCATCAACTGGAGCTGCTCTCGCCTTGTAACTGGCCAGCGAACACCACTGGCAGAATTGCTATCTCCGGAGGACTAATTGGATGAAGCAATTTTCCTCACTGTTGAGAATACTGTTATCAGAAACACAATTAAACTGTGACACCAATTTAGGATCACAAACTACTCGGCTGGAAATATTTAGCCGCTGAAGAACACTCAGGAAGCCTCGTGGGTGAACGGCGTGGCAGGCCGACTCCTGCTCTGTGCCAGGGGATGGGCACCTCCCACCGTGTCCCAACCCTCCCTCTAAAAATGGGGGCAAAGACTCAGGGTTCACCTGCAGCGACCAGTGCCTACATGCCTCTCAGGGCAGTAACTGTCGCCATGGTTTTAGGTTCCTGATCCTATCACACATGAAGAATATATGATGGCTCTAGCATCTACTTTGGTGACACCACCAATGTGCTCTAATAAACAGAGCCATGTTGGATTCCCACATGGGACAAACACCACACCATCAAGTGGTTGCATCCCCTGGCTCGTCTGGTTCTACGATGTTGTAGTGATAATACAGTCTCAACAGGGACTTGAGGCCTGTTCCCGCATTCATATTTCAGGGTCTATGATGACCTAACCTGAGGTGAGGCTGAAAACTTATGTTAAGAAATCAGCAGCAGATCTGGACTTCCTGTTCAGTGTTTTCTAAATGCTCAGCCAATTTCCAGAGGCCTGACATAATTATGATTCCTGAACTGCCTGTGTGAGCTCTGTGGTGTTTTGAAAAAAATTAGTGTACAATTTCCAAATATTTACAACTCTTGCCCTAATGTGAGAGTTTCTAAAGTCATTCCCCCACTGGTTTGGTAAAAGCTTCCCCGTCTCCTCTCAACATATCTGATGTCCAATGTACTTGTGAGTCTTCCCACTGTCGCTTGGCCAGAAACTCCTGTCCCACCTCATTCCTTTGTCTGTTATGCGTCTTTTAAGACAGCTGAGACCTTAATCATCCTCTTTTTTTTTTTTTGTAAATCCTCACTTGAGGATATTTTTTCCATTGCTTTTTAGAGAGAGTAGAAGGAAGGGAAGGAGAAGAAGGACAGAGAAAGAGAGAGAGAGAGAGAGAGAGAGAGAGAGAGAGAGAGAGAGAGAGAGAGAAAAACATTGATGTATCAATTGGTTGCCTCTCACAGGAGCCTTGACTAGGACCAGGGATCAAACCTGATCTTGACTGGGATTCGAACCCTCCACCCTTTGGTGTGTGTGCTGGCACACTCTAATGACAGAGCTACACTGGCAAGGGCTTAATCATCCTCTTTATAAGTCTTCCCCTAGACCCTGCTACATCATCAACATACGATACTCGCATTTTTTGTTGAGATGCCCCTCTCATATCATTGTCAGGTCCTAAAGGCAGGGACCATGTTTAGTACGTCTTTATAGCCCCAGTGCCTAGCATCTGAGCAGCAGATGGTTAGCACATACTTACTTAGTAGACTGAACAGAACTACTAGGTTTTAAATGAAACCAACAAGTGCCAGTGAGTGATCAGACTCTGTTTACCTGGACAAACAAGTCTGACAGTCAAACCCCTGTTGCCCGGGGCTAGTTCAGTGACAGACCGATCTCACTGGGACAGATCTCACCTGCCCTGAAAGCCCAGCGGAAGGCCTTTGGAAGAGGGAATCATGAAATCATACTTACCAAAATCGATAGTTGTCCTGAACAATACATATTAACTGGAAAAGTTGTAAACGGTACGGGAAAATACAAGGACGGATTAAGAACCACCTGAAACTCCACGACAGAGAGCTTGCCATTGTTCATGTTTTGGTGAACAGCCTCCCAGACATTTCTTTTATGCACAGAATTTGACACATACTCTAAACAAAGCAAACTGACAAACAAGGTATGCTGGGTAAAGCCAGCATCTTCCTTAGGGAATAAAGTAGGTAACAATAACAACTGCGGGTGGTGTCAGATGGGTACCAGCCTTGTCCGTTAATATAAGTACCTAATCACTATGTTATACACCTACAACTAACATAACATTGAATGTCAACTCTAACTGGGGAAAAAATTTTTTTTTTAAGTCAGCATCCTCAATTCCAGCCACAGTCCCATTTCTTTAAAAAAGATTTTTTTTTAAATTGATTTCAGAGAGGAAGGGAGGAAAGAGAGATAGAAACATCAACGATAAGAGAGAATCATTAATTGGCTGCCTCCTGCACGCCCCACACTGGGGATTGAGCCTGCAACCTGGGCATGTGCCCTGACTGGGAATCGAATCAGGACCTCCTGGTTCATAGGTCAACGCTCCAACACTGAGCCATGCTGGCTGGACCAGTCCCACTTCTTTAGTTAACTGCACCGGCATGGCTCTTAGCTTTAGTTTCCTTTTGTATCAAGCGGGGAAAATAATGATAATCACATAGAAAAAGCCTTACAAACTGTAAAATATGAGTCAAACTAGTCTTTTGATTGAAAGATAACACATATTCACACACCTCGCACAGAACAGAAGCTGGTTTCTGCACAAACCCATCAAACACGTCTCCTGCCCTTACGGTTCTTCTTCAGACTCAGTGAAAACAAAATGGGTGGGGGACGATTTCCTCACTGACCTCTGGGAAATCACAACACCAGAAGTCAACAGAAACCTCCCAGGCCAGCACGAAAGTTACGCTGGAGGCAGCTAAGGACCGTCATGAATCAGCGCAGAGAGATGAGCCAGCTAGTGTGCTCCTCCTCATCTGCCCAGCTGCAAATCTCGGCCTCTCTGATGGTTCTGGGCACCCGAAACCCTCCTCCCAGCTGAGCGCACCTCCCACCTCTGCAGAGTCAAAGCAGAAAATGGGGGCAGCTGCCTCAGCCCCACCCCTTTTCTCTTTGATTCAATAAGAAGTAAACTCCCAAACTGAAACCTGAAAAGAAGTTCTAAACACCACCACTGCCTTTCAGTGACTTAAACCAGCACTACCCAGTACAAACGGAATGTGAATTACACATGCACTTTGAAGATTTCTAGTAGCCACATTAAGTTAAAAAGAAACTGGTGAAGTTAATTTTTAAAATGTTACATTTAACCCAATACGTTAAAAATATTATCATTTCAACATGTAACACAAAAATTATTAATAAATGCCCTAGCCCGAGTGGCTCAGTGGATAGAGTGTTGGCCTGTGGACCGAAGGATCACAGGTTCGATTCAGGTCAAGGGCATATACCTTGGTTGCAGGCTCGATACCCAGTAGGGGGCGTGCAAGAGGCAGTCGATCAATGATTTTCTCTCATCATTGATGTTTCTATCTCTCTCCCTCTCCTTTCCTCTCCGAAATCAATAAAAATATATTAAAAATTATTAATAAGCTATTTTATATTCTTTTCTTCATACTAAGTCCTCAAAATCCTGTGTATACCTCACACTGACAACATACCTCGCTTAGGACTAGTTATATTTCATGTGCTCAACAGTCACATGTGACTAGTGGCTACAGTATTGAATGGCACAGAGTTAAATATTATTTTCCCTGTTACTGTCTCATAAATACAAATAGATGAATTAATCTCCACTGTACACAGAAATTATTATAGGAAAAAAACAGTGATTTATTACTTTGCCTCCAGCTGCTTAGAATCTGCAATCTGATAAATTTTCTCATTTAATCTTCACTATCACCTGTGAAGCTGGTCTCTACAGTATTTCAGATGAGTAACACACACACACACATACACACACACACTCACCTGTTACATGTTCTCAATTTATGTAGCCAAAGATCAGAACAGAACTGGTCACACAGCAATATAGAGCCCAAGTGAACGAAATCAAATTCTTGCTTCACTGCTGCTCTTGTATGCTCAGTTTTACACCACGATCCCAGAAGAAATTTCTATAGTATTCTAAGCACTTCCACTTCGGGGAGTACTTATAAACATTAGACTCTCTTGGTCCTTAAGCCAAACTCAGCACCAATCAAGGCCACCTGGTCACACGGGGGAACTGACATGGTCAGGGCCCAACCTGATCGCTCTGCCTCCAGCTCCTGGCATCCTGGGAACCCTGTGTCCTCGCAGGACCATACAGTCCCTGCCTTCGGGGGACTCACCAGCTCCTAACAGAGATGACACATATAAACACACAATGGAAGATCAGACATATAAACAAATAAACCAAGTGTGTAAGTACAGTAGGAAGGAGAGAACTTTGTGAAGGTGTTAGGAAAGCTTCATGCACGTTTAGGTGAAGTTCGGGAAAAGAGCAGGACTTAAGGAGCTGAAGGCAGGAGCAAGGGACCAGGCCAAGCAGAGGTGATGGTGCAGCGGGGGGCCTGGAGGACAGGGAGTGTGCGATGAGGACGCAGGTGAGCTGTCAGTCTGGCTGGAGGACAAGGAACATGACGGAAAGAGTATGAAACGAGGCTGCAAAGGTAGGCGTGAGCCATTTCCATGTTCACTGAGGATTTAGGATTTCACCAGCTGAGAAGTAGGGGCAATAGAAAGTTCTAGAGCAGGAGCACTGACACGACACAGGTGTACTTTTGAAAATCGAACACAACCTGACGTAGTGCAAGAAATGGACATTTAAAAACAAGCAAAGAACAAATACACAATAAAGGGGGTTCATGGAGATCAGGCGAGAGGACACTGCACTATTCTGGGGTACAGGCTACCCCAACCTAAATTCTGGTGGTGGCAGGAAAACTGATGCTGAGAAAGCTGAGATTCATAGGACCTGGGAACTGGAAGGGACAACGTCCTCAGGTTGAAAGCCTTTTCTGGACTGGTGACCCTCATGCAAATAGGAAAGTCAACAGAACTAACGAGTTTTCCCCCCGTCGGGAGGAGCTCGGAAGAGATAGTGATCTCAGGTTTGATATATTCATTTCCCGAACCTGTTCTATGCACCCACTTTAATAGACTAAGTGGATGACGGCTGAAAGAGATCCAGTAAGCACCTGGCTTTCCTTAGAAGTTGCTTAACTCGTTTATGATAACGTGAACCTGCTGGTCACTTATTTTATGCAAGCTGGTCTTGGCAGTCTGCTCAGCTGTCCTCTGAATGACCTCACAGATCTGCAGGCCGTTCTTCACATCTGCCCTGACCAATGAGGGAAGGGAATTCCCATCTGGAGATGAGCTTCTGGCCTGGATTTTACTTCTGAAAGGGCCACAGTATGTAAGGCACAACTCTAGATCCGAAACTTGCTATGCTTTGATATTTAAAGTGACAGAAAGTCTCTGGGTAAATGTCAGTGGTAAATTTCCGCGTCGATGACCTGAATTCTATGAAATCTAGAAATCAAGATGCCCATTTCTCACTCAATCCTTAATGGTGGCATAGTCTACATAAACTCTGTCTCACACTTCTGGAGTGGTCAGTCTCCCAAATAAACCAAAATATCACAGAGATCAAACTGCTTCTTAAAAACAGAAATTACCATCTGTCAAAACACATTGCTTGATCAATGCTCCCCAGCATGTCCTTGGGAGCTACAAAATTAAATTAACACCTTTAGGAAAAGGATCGAATGTGTGTGCGCACACATACTCCAGAGCCGGCCCCAAATACACCATGCTTCACAGACTTTGTCAACACGTCAGCAACACATGGTAATAACATTTTCAAACATTTAGCTTTTAAAAAGTGAATGAGGCTACTTTAT
The DNA here is from genome assembly GCF_000147115.1 of Myotis lucifugus. Classification (NCBI taxonomy): domain Eukaryota; kingdom Metazoa; phylum Chordata; class Mammalia; order Chiroptera; family Vespertilionidae; genus Myotis; species Myotis lucifugus. The sequence continues at coordinate 648,257 of NW_005871113.1, read as the reverse complement.
TCATTAAAAAAAGGATGCGTGATGTACAAAGCAGAATATAACTGTCCAGGTTGGAATATAATCTGGTCATGGACTTCTCGTTGCCTCCCTTAATGGGTGTGGGGACCAGTCTCCAAGGACGGCCAACAATTCCTCCCCACCCTGTGGCACAGACCCAGGAGATGGAGAACCTCTGGGCTCCCCTGAAGCTGGCTGGGTCTTGTGACTGGTGCCAACAGTGACATTCTTGGACCTTCAGGCTCAGGCATTAGGCTGACAGCTTCTACTTTATCTCTTAGAAGCACACACCCATGTGAAAAGTTGGACTACCCAGCCAGAAAGAGGTCTAGGGGACAGGGAGGCCTAGAGCCCAGTTGGTCCGTTGAGCCGAGTTGCATTCCTAGCTGGATGCACCTGCATGACTGAGCTCAGGCAAAAACAGCAGATGAAACTCAGCTACCCCATAGAATCATGTGCCGCTTCAAGCCACTAAGTTTGGGGTACTTTGTTACACTGAAACAATGGGTGACAAAAGATATCAAACGGGCATGGCTGGTGTGGTTCAGTGATTGAGCATTGACCCATGAACCAGGAGGCCACAATTCGATTCCCAGTCAGGGCATGTGCCCGGGTTGCGGGCTCGATCCCCAGTAGGGGCTTGTAGGAGGCGCCGATCAATGATTCTCTCTCAACACTGATGTTTCTCTCTCTCACTCCCTCAGCCTTCCTCTCTGAAATTAATAAAAATACATTTTAAGAAAAAAAGATATCAAATGGTTAAAAGTGGTCCATCCAGATCTATCATTCACCTGTGATCATATTGGGTATTGTACACTTCCACTGCTTGCAAACAAATTTCAATGGAGAAACACAGATAGGACCTGCTCTTGTGATGTTCAAGCACAGCCATTCAGTAGTATCCAGGGCACTGGCACTGATGTGCAGCACTGGACTCTGACAATTCTCCCCCCACGCCCTTGTAGGACAAGAAAAAATGTCCCTTGATTGGTTTAGGGAGCTCTCTCCCTCCTTGTATTCCTGCAAATGTTTACTAGAGAGAATAACGAGATGACAAATGCAGGAGTGAATAAAACTTCAATATGAGTATTAGGAGGATAAAGAAAAGTTAGAGGCCGCAGCTGCACTGTATGGCATGGGCATGGACGGCATGGAGCCACACAGACTGGGCAGGCTCGGGCTGGACTGGATTATAGCCTCAATTTTTGACCCTTCTCTACATCCGCACCCTTGCCATGAATGCACTGTGGTTGGATGTACTTCTCTGTCTCTTGTCTCTGAAACTGTTCACTTGACTTGAATGTTGGTACCAGTGCCAGCGTGCCAGCTCTAAGCCAAGCTTAAGAGGCACCCTATGTATCGCTTGCGCATTTGCCCTTTGCAAAAGGAGGGCATGCCCCCTTGGCTCCCTGGTCCCAGGGGGCAGAGCCACTCCAGCTGACCCACCAACTCGTGATTGAGAAAGACGTGCTCACTGTTGAATGCCGCTGAGATCCGGAGGCAACAATTGCCCAACACGAGGCTCCTTTATTAAATACTAACACTTGCAAAATACAAATGGTACTTTCGGACAATAGAAAGTCTTCTCGGCTATAAAAGTTGTAACTAAGTTAGCAAATGGATGTTTAGGTTCCAATGAGCCATTTTCCCAGAAACTGTGGTTTCAATGATCTAGATTCTAGTTTTATTAAGATGATATGTTCCTGTTCTCCATAGCTCGAAAGCCTATGTAGTCAACACTAGAAACAAACTTGTTCCAGGAAACTAGTACTTCTTTTTATCTTTTTAATTTTTATATTTGTTATTGATTCCAGAGAGGAAGGGAGAGGGAGAGAGAGACAGAAACATCAATGATGAGAGAGAGCATCAATCATCGATCGGCTGCCTCCTGCATGCCCCACACTGGGAATCGAGCCCACAACCTGGACATGTACCCTGACTGGGAATTGAACCGTGACCTCCTGGTTCACAGGTCAATGCTCAACCACTGACCCAAACTTGCCGGGCTAGTACTTCTTCTTAAAGAAACAAAATCCTCCTCCCCATGTATACCCGTCCACCACAAGCAGAGCATTGGGCCTTCCATAGCATTCCCAACTCGTCACCAAGGGACTGAACCAGCCATTACCCTGGATCAAAGCCTAGAGGCTCTAAAGGCAGTAGAATTGTGTGACAATGACTGCATAGTGCAACTTCAGCTGATTGCATGGAAACATTATTTCAACGAGGTTCTTGATCAAACATGAGATCAAGAGGTGCTTTTATGAATACAAGTGCCGTGTAAATGCCAACTAGTGCGTATTACTGATCAAGTAACTCAACAAAAACTGCTGCAGCTGCCTTGTACTAACTGGAATTTTGTACTAACACACAGATAATACTTCATCAGAGCGATACTTGATCTTCCAAGGAACAAACTTAAGGTTAGGTGAACTCAAAAGCCTAGAAGTGGCCGGGCAGGCAAAGTCCATGGGCAGTGAGTGAACTGACCACCAGGGAGGCTTAGTGGTTCACTGGAGGTGACAGCCTGATGCAGGGGAAACCGCTACCCACCCCGCCATCCACACACTTTAACAGGTCACAGCTCAATTTTGAAAATGAAATCTATTTTAATAAACACTGTCTTTATAATTATTCAAAGCATGTGTATACATTTTTGAGGGGAACACTATATTTGCAGGCCAGATGTGGCCATAAGTCGGCAGTTTGTGACCTTCTCACTAGATATTCTACAGTCACCTTGAGATATCATAGAAAGGCTAAAAAATGATTATTCAATTCATTGTATTTGTATTTGTGACTCAGAAATGTTATCATTCACATGAATAACTGTCTATTAACAACCCCCCCCCCAAATGCTTCACTCTCTCATTTATTAATCCTCACTCTCTTCACTCTCATTTATTAATCCTCACTCTCTTCACTTTTGGACCTGTTTTCAGGCTTATCATTCTACCAGGACACCCTGTGGATGCTGTCCCACACACCTATTTATGTCCTATTGAAAACTTGATTTAAATGCTAGCTTTGGCATAAAACTCCCATGGTCCTCCTCGAAGCCCCCTATGTATAAGTTATAATGAAAATTGTCCAATGTATGAAATCTGCATTGATTTCTCTCACATCTCAGCCCTTCCCCAACACCCCCCCAAATGGTATAACATCGTAACACTACAAGGATTCACTCCCTTGAAAGTGAAAGGCCTGGATCAACAGGTCAAGACTAAAGTTCAAGGGCACTCACCGCCAAACACATCTCCGTTCTGGTAGTTTTTCCCTTTCTGGGCTTCCTCTTCATTTTGAACAGTGGCAACATGCTTGGCGGAGGCACAGCCCATAGTCTCATTCGCTCAGCTTCAGCCGGGCTGAACTGCAAATCATCTCTACAGACACGGGGACATTTTTCTTCTCTTTAAACACGAAGAAAATCCGCCCTCCTGCTGAGTTGGTCGAGATGTGCGCACCTGCAAGAAGCAAAAGCTAGATCAGAATGAGTGAGACAAAGCCCATGTCTGGGAGTCTTGCTGTGCTGTGGGACAAGGAATGTACCAGAATCCCTGCACGGCCTCACTGTGCTGGGGGTGGCACTGAGCCCTGCAGAACGCAATGCAACATGGACCATCCTACCTGATCCCTGCTCAGCAAGCAAGAGCAGAAGGCATGGACCCTACACCACACGTGGCTGAACTCCTTAAGGAGATAAAAATATAGATACATATTTATTTATTCAAATAAATATCTGAGCACTATCACTTGGCAGACACAGGCAAGCGCGTTTGCTAATGTTCTGGAATATCAGAAGCCTTCAGAGGAAGGAAAGCATGTTCATGAGATGCACATCATTTGGGCGGCTGGAGAAAGTTCTTCTCCATCCTGCCCTGCAGGCCTGACCTCAGCTTCTCAGATTTTGCCAGGAGGAGGTGGCTTCCTCCCTAGGCTGGACCATGGACTAGTTTACACATTCCTGGTGGGTTCTCCAAATAATTCAGCATTTTATTTGACCGGAGGTGACACTGTTTTGTAGAATGAAGGAAGGAGAGGAGGGCAGGACTGCAATTTACTTTTGTCCATTTTCTGCTTAGCTAGCTGAATGTTTTAAGGATTGAGCAATGTAGAAATGTGAAGAAAACAAAGCAGCTGTCTATCTCTTTCAGAGTCTTGTGTCTTCATTTGATCTCTGATGAACCACAAAGGAGATAATCCCCTGATTAAGTGAATTTACCTTCCCTCACCCCATCCAAGGTCATGGCCCAAATTCTCAGGGTTTGCTCTGCTCAGCTTGCTTATTTTTATTTATTTTACTCTTTCATTATCCGTAACCTGTCATTGTAGATGACTTACTCCAGTCTTACGGATGTTTCCTTTTGACCATCTACCCATTCATTCATCTCTATCCATCCCACCGTAATACAGGCCCTCACCTCCTCACACTCATGGCAGGAAAAGCAGCATCAAGCTACTGCTCTTAATCTTCATTAGCACCCTCCTCTCACGACTTTCCTGCCTCCTTTACAAAGAATTGATGCTTCCCAGTCCCAAGAACAGATACCAAAACGCAGCTACAGGCTTTCTCTTCCAACAAGATTGCTGCCCCCCTGGGCCCCTCTTCCTAGAGAGTGAATGACCTGTATCCATCGGTGTCATGAAATCAAGTCATTTCAACCATAAAATCTCAGCAAAGGGAGTTTTTCAAATTACCCTAACACTACAAGTTGATTCTGAATCAATCTAATAAATGAACTGAGATACAAAGGTAATGTTCTTAAATGGAGCCAAGCAAATGCAAATTTCAATATACTAGTAAACTCTATGGCTACAACACTGACCATGTCTTTGCATAGTTTTCAGACTAGGTTCTATCACTGGTTGTATTAAGTCATTAACAGTTGGTAGAGTTTTACAAACAAGAAAGATTCTCCCCCCGCCCCCAGCCAATGCTTATCGTTTTTCTACATTATTAGGTAGCCTCGTATTAACACATTTTCATGGTTTTAAAGCTATATGGAACACACACATCCCTATTCTTATATTTAGCAATAATGCCATTAAAGAAACAGTATTTTGATTTGATGGTCTATTCATACTTTTTAAAAAATCCACACATGATGGGGTACATGTGCTCACATTCATTTTAAAAAATCCACACAACACAGTGTAGTAAATGCCACGATAGAGGTTTCATAAGAATCTATGACAATGCAGAATTCAAAAAAGGAGATTAAAGGATGATAGGGCAAAGGCAGGATTAAAAGAGGAAGTGCTATTGTGCAGGGTCTTAAAAGTTCGGTAGAAATTTGCCAGGCTGAGAAGATGGTAGCATCATCCACACGTAAGGAACCACCTGGGCTAAGATACTAAATAGAATGTGGAAGAGCACTGTGTGTGTGTGTGTGTGTGTGTGTGTGTACGCACCCGCTTTTTGGGGGTCTGGAGGAGGCCTTGCTAACTTTATCCAACTTAAAGATAAACTATAAAATGTCATAAGATATAGAAAGCCTCATTCCAAATTTTTGTATAATAAAACACAGGATCTCTTTATTTATTTTTAAATTTATTGGGGTGTACTGGTTAATAAAATTATATAGGTTTCAAGTGTACAATGCAATGATCCGTCATCTGTATATTGTATTGTATGCCCACCACCCAAAATCAAATCTCCTTTCATCATCATACACTTTCTGATCCCAACTTGAGCATACCTTGAGAGATATTAAATTAGTAGTGTCCAAATCCATTCTGTCACTCTATCATGGTTTTCAAAGAAACATCATTGAAATAGGAGACAAGAAGAGCTACAGGAGTCGGATTCAGTTTTAAGGGTAGAAGAGGGACTCCTAACCAGGTGGTTGCTAAAGGTTGTTGTGATTGCTGCTGCTGCTACCGGTCTGCATTCCCCGCCAGCACTTCTCAGGGTGGCACGCCCCCCTTCCTCCACACTCCAGCATTACCAGGGAAGATCACAGGTGTGGGCTCCCAGAATGAAATCCTTGCTTTTAAAAAGGAATGTGGGAAAACCACCTCACACGTAGGTGAGCAACCCAACCTGAGAGGAGAAACCTCACTTGCCTCCCTGTCTGTTGCCACCTCTTCCAAATAAACAAAGTGAAAATAGGAGGGAGAGTGGGAAACCTAACAAATTCCCAAAGGACAGGGGAAATCCCATGACAATTCACAGTCGTCCGCCCTGGGATTCTCTCTTTCCTCATATGCTGTCCAAGAAGTACATGTAAGGATCGCAGACGTGAATTACCCTTTGCTACCTACCTCTGAAAAGCACGGTGCAGTGTTTTAAAGTTGTGTTTGTATCAAAAATCTTACTTGACTTAAAAAGTTGAAATCACATGAAAATCAAATTCATGGCAGCAAGCTAACAAACATAAAGCATCCTATATAATAAAAGCCTAATATGCAAATCAGCCAAACAGCGGAATGACTGGTGGAACGATTGGTCACTATGATGTGCACTGACCACCAGCCAAGGCAGGTGCCAGTGGGGGTCCCCCCCATTGCCCCACTGGTCTCCCCGCAGAGGGAGGTGACAGGCGGCAGTGGGGGGCGGGGCCAGCGAGCAGGCAGCACCAAGCTGGCCAAGGCAGGTGCCAGCAGGGGCCCCCTGGTTGCTCTGTCTGTTGCCCCAGAGATCGGCCCTGATTGCCGGTCAGGCCTAGGTACCCTACCCATGCTCAAATTTCATGCATCGGGCCTCTAGTATAAGGATAATTTTTAAAGGCCTTCTCTGTTATTCATGCATGGAGGTGAGGGGCATGTTACCATCCAGATTAGATGGGATTTATATTCAATTCAAGTGATGACTCAGGACGTTCCCATGTATTATTATTTTTAAAACACTAACATATTGCTCAAATAGGAGCACTCTCCAAATCATAAATAGGTGTAGATCTTGTTTTCGAAACATACACACTATATATTTTACAGCGGTAATATCAAGACTGATGTTTTTAAATTTTTACTTCATCTAACTATATGTTAATATCTTGCCCATTTTGAAGGTGATATAAAGCCATTTGACAGGCATCAGATCTCCGTAAAGCTGATGGATCACTGGGGAAAGTGTTTTACTATGTCATTTGCATTCTGCACATAAACAATTATCCAATCACTCATTCATTTAATCAACAGATATTGACTGAAAACTACTGACAGACATGTGTTTGGTGGGTATTGGGGATAAGCCAGGATAAGGTTTTCCTCTCAGTCCCCACAGAATATGAACAGAGAAAGGAGATCATCAGAAATGTTAGGGAAAGAAATAGAATATTGGGGACAAGCTATAATGATAAGAAATATCCATCATGATGGTTCCGTTCTGAATAGAGAAAGCACATTGTAACCGGGCTGAGAGTTGTACACCCTGGGACATGGGAGCTAACCTCGGAATGAGGTCCATCCCCCTTTTCTGAGAACTGCCTGGATTAACAACTTTGTTGCTGAAACAATTCGGTCCCCCGAGGCACCCGCCCTCTGCGACCCCGCCCCTCTCCAACCCACATTGCCTGTAATCTGTAACCTTTATACCTTGCCTACTTTCCCATGCCTGTAATTCCTACTTTCCCATGTAATCATTGTCCTTCTACCCAATATAAGCAGCTGGCTTATGGGGAAGGGTAGAGCAGATTTTTGTGGATGACCTGCTGGCATTATTGGAATAAACACTCATACTTTGTATATTATGACTCAACCCTGTCTCTGCTTAATTGGCTCAGGTGGTGACAGGCAGCCTGGACCCATTGGTTGCCTGATTTCAGAAAGACCAGTTTTACAGCAATGTGGTTGGTACACGTATTGCAGGTTAAATACAGGATGACAGGGGAGTTCGCCCCAGGGCACCTCATTCAGCCTTGGGAGAAGGAATGTAAAGGAGGTCGGTTCTGGGTTTGAGACTTGACCAGGCTTAAAAAAAAAAATCACTAGAACACCCCTGAACTGCATCTTTTACAGCCTGATGTAGTCAAGGTTTCATTTCTACTGAAAACTCTCTTACTTGACCTCAGTCCAATCAAGACCTCAAATTGAACAGATCTTTAAAAATGTACCCCTACAATGACTGCTCCAGTAATCTGCGCAAAAACATGTCCCCTTGGTTTGTACTACCCTTCACATAAACACTAGCATAATTTTTTTATCTTCCATTTTTTCCATTAGCTTTGCTCAGCCTCTCTCTCCCACCTCCCACCCCCTCCATTCATCTACCTTCTTGAAACCACACCACTTAGCAAGGTAAGTCTGACGGTGCAAACGAGCACGCAGAGACCACAACGCTGGGCAGATCTGAGAGTCTCGTTTTCACATATTGTTATGAACAACATGCTATTTCTGAACTCACAGATCACAGCGTGAGAATTAAACTGGAACATCTCTTTGATGTCTGATGGAAGCTTCGAATACCAAGCCCCAATGACGATGATTTTTTTAAAACTAAATAATCTACATGATAGGATCCGTCAGCTCCTCTAAAACCGTGGGGTCTAATGAACCGCCCATGGCTTTGTGTACAAGTTTCCCCAAATGGTTGTATGGCTACATAACCTGTTCCATGGAATAAGAGGTTCCATATTCACACATGTACACTTTTTGGTGTGTGTGTGAGAGCACAAGTTCTACTCTCTTAGCAAATTTCAATTATACAAAACAGTATTATCATATAGGCACCACACTGTATTTCTATACATTAGATCTTCAGACTTTATTTATCTTCTAATTCAAAGGGTACAAAGTTTGTATCTTTTTACCAGCCTCCCCTTATCCGCCACCCCCACCCCCAGCCTCTGGCAACCACCACTCTCTACTCTCTGTTTCTAGGAGTTTGACTAACGTGATATGCAATCACACAGCGTTTGTTTGGCTTTTATTTTACTTAGCATTATGCCCTCAGGGTTTATCCATGTTGTTGCAAATGGCAGTATTTCCTTCTTTGTAAGGAAATATATCACATTTTCTTGATTCATTCACCTGTTGATGGACACTTCGGTTGTATCCATACCTTGGCTACTGTGAATGGTACTGCAATGACCATGGGAGTGCAGCTCTCTCTTCCAAATAGTGGTGTCCTTACCTTTGTATATACGCCCAGAAGTGGAACTGCTGATGGCTTTTTTCTTTACCTTAATGTTTTGAACTGGAGGAATAGTTTCATCAAAAAAATGACTTTTATGAAATTGGGGAGAAAAAAAAATAAGCAACATCTGTTTTTAGAAAAATCAAAGAGATATCTGACCCTATTTTTTTAAAAAAAAATCCATGGGAAAATATTCATATTTACATAATATGATGGATAATTTCACTTTCCAACAATCATTCAGGGACTTTTTCATTTTGGATAGAAAAGCCAAAAATATTACAAACAGTTTCCTTGTCAAGAAAGATACTTCTAAAAAATGAATTAAAAGTGGTAAACTCCATAAAGAAATCCTAGGCCAGAAAGAATGTGAATTTATCACATGCAGCGTAGAGGACTGAAGAAAAATCAAATTCTGATTGCAATGGGCACACTGGAAGCTGTGAAGTCAGCAGTTAAGGAAAAGAGACACTCAAAGTCACTAATCATCTGAAGGATGCAAATCAAAACGACTGTGCAGTACTACCTCACACCCCTCAGAATGGCTATCATCAACAAATCAACAAACGACAAGTGCTGTGCTGGCGAGGATGCGGAGAAAAAGGAACCCTCCTGCACTGCTGGGGGGAATGCAGACTGGTGCAGCCACTGTGGAGAACAGTATGGAGTTTCCTCAAAAAACTAAAAATGGAACTCCCATTTGACCCAGTGATCCCACTTCTAGGACTATATCCCAAGAAAACAGAAACACCAATCAGAAAGGATGTATGTACCCCTATGTTCATAGCAGCACAATTTACCATAGCTAAGATTTGGAAACAGCCTAAGTGCCCATCAGCCGATGAGTGGATTAAAAAACTGTGGCACATCTACACAATGGAATACTACGTTGCTGTAAAAGAGAAGGAATTCTTACCATTTGCAACAGCATGGATGGAACTGGAGAGCATTATGCTAAGCAAAATAAGCCAGTCAGAGAAAGATAAGTATCACATGATCTCACTCATTTGTGGAATATAATGAACAACATAAACTGATGAACAGAAATAGAACCAGAGACATAGAAGCATCGAACAGATTGTCCCACCTATGAGGGAAGGCAGGGGGTGAGGGGATAAGAAATCAACCAAAGGACTTGTATGCATGCATATCAGCATAACCAATGGACACAGACAGTAGGGGGGTGAGGGCATGTGCTGGGGGTGGGAGTGGCTGGGGAGAGGTCAATGAGGGAAAAAGGAGACTCATGTAATACTTAAACAATAAAGACTTTAAATTTTTTTAAAAAAGAGGAAAAGAGACAGCCACATTATTAATAGATCAGGAGCAAAGTACCCCTTTCTTCCTCTGATTAAAAAGGGAAATCAAGATAAGGCGATATCTGAAGACTGCTTTCTTTTATTGAAGAAAGAGTCAACATCTAGGCTCCACAGAGAAAAAAATATATGTATAAATAACTAATCAGTCTGTTTGCCCATCTGCTCTGCTTCACTAAAATGTGTTAATACAGCAGCCCGCTGGGAGGAAGGACGGCAGCCTAAAGTGATGTCTAGTCATGAAGCTCTTGTATCCTAGGGCTACTGTTCCCACCATTCCACACTCCACTGTGCACATTAAAAATAACACATGAAGAGATGTCACATGTGACATGAGAATAATCTGGGAAAGTCAAGCCTTCCCGGTACAAGCAATTGCTGGCATCAGAGGAGATATTCATTCCTCGCCTCACACTCATTTGGTGGCGTGACAATCAACAATATGCTATTATCCCCAAAGAAACGGGAAGTGTGGCTTCTGCTTTCTTTATGGGAAAACTCTCACTTCCCCAAATAATAATCGTATGGAGGTGTCTCTCAGAAACAAGACATCCTAGGCAAGATGATACATTTCTGCTGGATTTTCTGCAGTGAGGGGTGGGGATGGGGAGGCAAGGTGACAAGTGGCAAGAGCGCTGGAATGGGAGTGGGCTCAGGTCACCTGCCTGCCTGGGTACCAAGGCTGGACTTCCTCTGTCTGACCCTCTCTCTTTGATTCTATGATTTACCAGAAAATATGCCCAAGTGATGCTAAGGATGAAATTACCCCTTACAAAGAGGTCATTTCATATATATATTTATTCTTGATTTTTGACAGAGAGGAAGCGAGAGGGATAGAGAGCCAGAAACATCGATGAGAGAGAAACATCAATCAGCCGCCCCCTGCACACCCCCCACCGGGGATGTGCCCGCAACCAAGGTACATGCCCCTGACCGGAATCGAACCTGGGACCCTTCAGTCCGCAGGCCGACGCTCTATCCACTGAGCCAAACCGGTCAGGGCCAAAGAGGCCATTTCTTACCTGAACCCAATTTATTTACAAACTTTGCTTCAACGCTTACCCAATTAGGACATCCTTGCAAGTTTTTGTTTTCCAAAAAATTTCCTATGGGATCTAAAAATTCTCACCAGTGATGTTGTGGCCCAAGGATGTTGATTTTAATGATGCATAAAGTGAAAAACAAAACAAAACAAAAAAACACGAACAAAGCCTAGTTCTACGCTTTCCTCTTTTCTATCCAGCTTTTCATTAATAAAAATTAAATGCATTTTAAAACTATTTCTTGTAGGAAGCTGGTTAGAAAAAGTTTGTGAAATAATTGTTCTTGAGCTAAGGATTTAAGAGTTTGATGCCTTATCTTGTACCTGCAATCTCTACTCTTGCATTGCCTGCACATATGCTCACACAGGTTCATGCATGGCTGGCACTGTTTCTGGAAAGGCAAGAGAGAAAAACACGACATCCTGATTAAAGTCACCCATCCCACACCAGGGAGAACCTATGCAGAATTATGCTGTTTCTAGAATTGCTCCTCAGTGACCAAAGCCAATGGCAGATATCCCTGGGCTTTGAGTTCTCTGACTTCTTCCCACTTTCAGGATTCAGAATTCCAAGAGTAACTGCAGGAAGCTGTCTACCTGTGTCAGTGGGAAACCTTCTGTTTCATGACACCCAAGACAGGGACCTCTTGATGGCTCCGCTGCTGGTTCCCCTTGTCACTGGGACAAAGCCATGTGATTTCTTTGTCAGGACCCTTATAATAATAGCAGTTTCCCCTCTTTTGAAAAATTGTTTTGTCAATGCAGGTAGATAATGAAATGCTTTGAAAGGCACTTATAAACGCAAAGTAATATTTTCCTGTGCATGCTTTGCTGTGCCAGGTGCAAAACATTATCTTTCAAAGCCATGGCCTTTCACGAACACTGGGTGGAATCTGTTTGCCCAGAGGACTCCTGTAGGCAGCCCCAGAGAAAATGAGTGAAATAGATGGAAAGGGAAAGACAAAAATCGAGAAGTGACAAGACACTGAAAGTAGAATAAGTGTGAATTACTATAAAAGCACAATTTGATTTTAATGTAAACGAAGAAGTCATGATCCTTCCTGAATAGCCGTGAAGAACATTCTGGGTGATCTGCATGTTGAAATGTACTGTGAAGAGCAGATATGACTCCTGCCCTTGAAGGGCTAAGCACTCAGACACGGCTAACAGATCATAAACAATAAAATAAAATCCCAGCCCACCTCCTGGTGTGGCTCAGGGGTTGAGCTCTGACCCAAAGTTCAATTCCTGGTCAGGGCACATGCCTGGGTTTCAGGCTCGATCCCCAATAGAGGGTGTGCGGGAGGCAGCCGATGGATGATTCTCTCCCATCATTGATGTTTCTATGTCTCTCTCCCTCTCCCTTCCTCTCTCTGAAATCAATAAAAACATATTAAAAATAAAATTCTAATGACTAATGCACATCACAGGGAAAGAAAGAATCAGAGATGTTCTCAAGAGTCATAGGCTATTTCAAGTTAATTAAATTAGTGCTTGCCTCGGCTTTATTTTATGCAACAAGAGATGTAAGAACATCAGCATACTGTGCTACTCTTAGACCTTCAGAGAGCACTGACTGATGAGGACAGTGAAACAGATGACATGGCACTTTTGAGCTATTGATCCTCTTTAACACTATAAAGTACTTGGACAAACCCCTTGCAAATGTGAATGTCACTTTCATGTGCCAAGGACAAGAGTCAAATGCCATTGATCCTTGTCTGATGCGCACATGGGAAAAGCACGCACAATGTTTTCATCACGCAGTTAAGAGCCTCAACTTTACACAAGACTATTGGGATCCAAGTATTTTTTTACTCAATTCCCATCTCTAAACTTAATACCGGCCTGGCTCATACCTCAGCCTTAAACTTCTTACTGTGGTAGATAAAAATAAATACAACCAATAGACACAAAAGATATGAATTATCTAAACTAATCATTAGGAGCAAATGTGAGAATCATTTGCAAACAAAAAAAAGTCTGCTTATATTTTATTTGAAGACTTTGGTATTAATATTTGAGTGTAGATATATTTAATGGCCTCAGAATTGTATACTTTTAACAAAGTAATGTAGTAACACTTTGAAAATATCTGAATCCTAGAAACTGATAAACAGTATTTCCCTCAAAAATCTAAACATGAGTCCTTCTTCCCGCCCCAAATAACCTTTCCTCCTTTCCCCGCTCCATACTAAAATAAATGAAATCACCATTAGAGACCGGTGCAAACTCTGGTCTAAGATCTGTCTCTCTCTCTGTGCCCTACCTCCAGCCACACTATCCTAGGTCTGAGAAGGCGTCAACAATGATCCAATGATTGAGTGAACCCACCACACTGCTGGGCAGAGCTGCTGACTCAAATAAGCATCCCTAAGGGTAAGCCTTGGCTATCTGGAATTCTGTCTTCTAGAACCTCCGAGTGCCATCCAGAACAGCTCAAGATCTGGAAGTGCCTGAAAACTTAAAGAAAGCAAAAAGGTAAAATGTTTTTGTTGGTGAAGGACTTAGTGTCTCTTTCTTCCTCACACTCACACACACGCCATGAAAGATCTACAGACGCAAAGACCATACCCAATATTTTGTGGTTTTCTGAGGGAAAGGAGTTGTGTGGCTTTGGGTCAATTACTCACTTCACAGTGCCGTGGGTCCTCATTTATAAGATGGGATAAGACTGCATGAATTTTGAGGAGGAGTCGATGAGATGATAATACATAAAGTGCTTAGGACAGCACCTGGCAATCAATAAGCAACTAACACCTGACAGTTAGTGTCATCATCATCACCATCATCATTATTATTTAGTGGGATGGGGATGAACTTTAAGAAGAGAGGGGCAGAGGCAAAAGAGACTGGAAAGAAGAGAAGGGAAGAGAGATGAGAGGTGAATGGTGGCATCTTGATGGTCCTGAGGAATTGCCCCCAAATAAGCAGGCGACTGAACATTCTGTAACAGAAGCTCAGGGTCCATGTGCAGCCCCTGCAAAGAGAGCCCTGAGCAGCCTGTGCTTCTGTAGTGTTGGGGTGGGAGGTCAGCCTCTGTGTGGCACCTCCCAGGCCTTCCTTCGAAGACAAAGGCTGCTGTGTGTACACAAGCTGAAGGTCCGTGAGCTCTCCCAAGCTTTGTCACAGCCTCAGTGAATGTGCAGCTCCCATCGTCCTGCTATTATGTGTTTGTGTGACTGTCTTTTCCACCAGGTAGATTTCCAAGGTCACGATCATGCCCTAATTATTATTCTCTATTCCCTCTGGCACAGGTCAGGCACACAGTAGGTCTGCAATAGATGTTGAGTGAATGAATTCTCTTATAAAGCTCCTCTCACAAAGAAATGTTGGGGGCTTTTAAGAAAGGGTGCTCTCCTCACCCCGTGCCCTAGGTCACCTGCATGGACACTAATTTCTTGAGTCCTCACCAGTGACTACAGTGAAAGATGTTCATCTGAGCCATCATAGATGATTTAAAATTATATACAATATATGATTTAAAAAGCTAGGAAGAGAATAATATGTAATATTATACTAGTCTAATGCAATTCTGAAAGCTTTTGGCACTTATACTGTTGGCTCTAATCTTCCCCAGATAATTACACTTTTATTTATTTCAATAATCATTTTGGGGGATAGGGAGACTTATTTAGCTCTCAACATTCCATTAGGGACCAGAGACTCCAAAATGGATGTACATTTCCTGACTTTCGATTAGAATCTAGGGATGTTTAGCAGTGCTTCTAAAACTCACCCCCCGTCCCCCAGAAAATGAAGGCGTTTTTTGGCTTGTATATTTTTTGCTTGTTTGTTTGTTTTTGCTGAAATTTAAATATTTGATCAGCTCTTCGAGACAAAGAACTATTTAAGAATGATGTCCTTAGAAAACCAAACAAATTGAAACTATAAATATCATTTCCAGATAGAATAAATCAATGCCCCTTTAGCCTACTGAGTTTAAAAAAACACACACACACACAAAAACAACAACACAAAAGGCACCTCAGTTTTCATGCTGCTCTCAAGAAACGCACAAGGCTTTCGGCAGCTTCATCGATCTTGCAGAGCTAGGCCAAAAGCACATTCTGTGCAATCGTCTACTTACAGAAAACAAAAGCAAGGAGCTGAGAGAAGAGACCCAGGAGGACAAAGCAAAGTCGGCTGAGTAATGGCCTCTCCTTTCTAACGTACCAGGAGATGCTCTCTTGCCCTGACGCGCTCACGCATGGCGCTGCCTTCCCTCGGCACCCACCACATCTTGGCAGTGTCTAACACGGTCTGAGGTAACAAAAACATAAAAGGGAGGACAAGCAGCTCTTCCCTAGTCTTGATGCTCTTCTTCAGCCACGGAAAAGCTATTAAAGAACATTACAGGGTTATAGGTTATGAGCTAGCATGACCTCATAAATGTTGCCAACATCTGTAGTCTACTCTGAAATAATTATTGTAAATCATCAGCCCAATGTTCCCCATCTGAAGTAGTATAATTAGTGAACGTGGTGTTCCTTCCTAGCAAATGTACTGAGAGAATGAGACTAGAGTGACAGCTTGGGAGGACTGGAGGGCTTGGGCAGCAGCAACAGGACCGGAGCCCACCAACAGGAGGGCACAGTTGAGCATCCAGATCCATCAGCCGGCCCTGTTGGTGTGAACTGTCCAACAGACCCATGTTCAATCCCAGTCTAACACGCAGAAGCTGCAAGTCTTCCTCTGACTAGAGAACGAGATGCATGGCTTGATGATAAACCCTTTTCTTGGAGGAAGGCACAACATATTCTATAACATTTAGGACTCGACCACATTCTATTCTGCCCAGCTGTCATGTCTGGGGGACCTCCAGAGTGTGGCCAGGTTGAGACAGCTTTGGTCCTGAATATGAGAAAGGCACATCTGGCAAGCTGCTTAGTATTCCTGTATCTGGGAGGGTGTCACCCGCACCATCGCCTCTATTACATCACTGTCATTACCACCCTGGGAAGGGAACTGCAAACATTTTCCAATTCCAAGATCTCCCTGAAACTTTTAAAGAATTTTTAAAATCCAAATTAAAATTTGGATTTGTAGATACTTCCTGGGCCCAGCCTCTAAACCTCTCACTTGTTCATCCGCCTCTTCTAGGACATAGGAGTTTAGATTTTTTGAGAAAGGAAAATCTCACTTGGCATTGCTCCAATAGACATCAGGATAGTCCTACTGGTAGGTTTAAAAGCATCAGAACATGATTAACAATTTTTGTAAAAAGTTATGAAATTACTTCTCATAAGTTAGTAATTATCCCGTTAATTTTCTAGAACAAAGACAAATTATGATTTCTAATGCACTAATTCTACTGGATTCTTCCTATAGCCCCAGGTCCTCCAGGGCTCACTAATGCCTCCGAGACTTTCAAGCTAGACATGTCCTCAGAGACCACTGAGGTCAAGGTTCTTAATGTTACAAATGAGAATACTGAAGGCCAGGGAGTTTAGGTGACTAACTCAGGACCTGCCAGGTCCCAGACCCATTGACCACAAACTGTCACCTCTTTCTACTGCCTTAAGGTAACTAGTATTCTCTTCATCACATCAGGTGGTATCACAGACCACCCTTCTCCTTCAATGTTCTGCTCACACGCCCACCTCTCTACTGATTAAGCCTTCCAGGAAGCAGCCTTCACACTATCCTGCTCTTTCCTTCCCTGTTCTGTCTTTCCTGAACCCTTGCTTATAGAGTTCGTTATCTGGTATTTCTTAGACATCCCTCTATAGATACTAAGCGCTTTGAGGGAAGAAACCATCTCCTGTATTTGTCTCCCCTCCTGTTGGGTGCCTAGGCAGAGAGTGGTAACTCAATAAACCTCTGCAGAATAGCAAGCAGTGGGCTGGCGTGGTCTTCCTACCTCTGCACCTGCTACCTTCCCTGCCTAGACAGCTCTCCTTCCTCACCTTTGCCTGGCTAACTTCTACTCTGTGTGAGCTGTACCTCCTAAAAGGGCCCCATGAACACGGTAAGTCCCCTTCCTAGCCCTCATATAGTACAGGATTCTTAATTCCCTAATTGCCTGTCTACCTCTTCCACAAATCTAGAATAGAAACTCCTTGAGAGACACAGACTCTATGTTTCTTATTCCCTATTGTATCCCCAGCTTCTTACAATGCTTAGCTCAAAATATGTGCTCAATAAATAAAAAAAAATGAATGCTTCTTAAAGAAAGTATGAACTCCTCATGGGAATCAAGGCTTTCCATCTACATCTCCAATCTCACCCAGCTGTTAACAGGTGCAGCACTCTAGCCAGTCCAGTCTCTATCTACTAACCCCTGGACAGTGTTCATATTCTAACCCTACCAGTAAGTGCCTTTGCTCAGTTGTACCTTAAATAGGAAGCGCTCCCCATTAATCTGTGTTATTCAAATTCTACCCATCCTTCAAGGTTCAGAACAAATCTTATCACTTCTACAAAACCTTGCCCCAAGCCACACAGATCTTCCCCTTCTCCAAATTCATCAGCATGTGTCCGTATGTACTTGTCGCTACGTGTCTTCCCATCTCAGTCTAACCTGGCCTGCGGGAATCCCCTCTTCCTGAAGTCAGCATTTACCTCTCATTTAGGAAATAATCATATACACAGTCTTGGCACATCACCTGTACCACTGTTTTATATTATTAACTTTTGTGCATTTTTGTCTTGGTGTCCTAATTCATTTATGAATTTTTCAAGGCAAGTCATGCTTTTGATGTCTTTGATCCTGCCCAATTCTTGGCAGAAAGTAGGAAAAGAGTATAAATATTTGTTACCCAGCATGTTGGCTAGAAAGCAAAAGTGTGCAGGCTGAGAGAACTATGGAAATTATGAAAAAGTAACTTTTTCCCAAAGTGCTATTGAAAATTTCGAATTATTAGAGACTGTTTAAAAGGTCAAATGTTGATAGCATAATTACACCATAATTTGGTACAATTACTCTCTGAACTAATGTTACTTTTAAATAGAAACTTTTGTCCATACAATACAAAATTATGAATAGAAGAGAAAATATAGAAGGAATGAAAAGAGAAAGAAAACCCAATACCCAAGACTGACACCCCTACTTCTATAACTACTGGGGGGCTGGGGGGAGGAAGAGGGAGTGGCTGCAGCATCCACAATTGCATCAGTTAACTTTTATTACAAGGTCAAGTTCATGACTGAGTTACCATGATGGCCCCATAAACGCTGCCCAACAACTCCTTGCCTGTGAACAAAACGATTCTCCCAGTGTTGCAGACCAAGGAAGAGAGTCAATTTCGTTTTCCTAGTCTGCCATAAACATTTCCTTATAATTATTTTTTGATGTACTGTTTCTAGCTAGTTCATTATATTTATGTTATATCTCACCGTGCTCCTCCCCAAAATATACCCAGCAGCTGCTTTCAACCATAAATACAATTCTGGAACACAAATGCGTGTTCAGGATTCAAAAATTCAGGGTTCAGTAACCTAGCAACAGAATGCCAAGACCTCCGAATCTCTACCCTCCACTGCCACACATCCACATACCCCCAAGACATGGGCCTGCAAACCCACTGCTCAAATCAGGTTTGGCTGACCACAAATCAATACTGGCTAGCAATGGGAAGGTCACAAACACAGCGGCAGTCTTTTTGCTGGGCTCCAACAGCCTGAGTGTCAAGGAATATAAATAGGAAGTGTATACATTACTAGGGACCAGAGCCCATAAAGTGGCCAATTAGGATTCAGCCCTGGGAAAATCCAAATTAGCCAGCATCTATCACCTGCTAACAACCAACACCTCACACATGTCTTATATGCCAGAAGCTGAACACAGGGTTTTAGTGGAAACAAATAAACGTGCCCATTACTGGGAACGTTCTGCCAGATGAAGATGACAAGAGGGAAGGAAAGGGACACTTTAATGCTTTACTTTAATGAATTAGTGAAAGTCGAATTCTCATCTCCAAGGCATATTACAGGAAATAAAATGAAGACTCATTTTAAGATAAGGCTCATATCCTCCTCCCTGCTGTTAGTTTGTTTTGGCATCATTTCATCCATCTTGCTTTAATGGACCTGGGTTTCTGGGGGCATATGTAGTGAAAGATCCTTCATTTCTTTAAAAATATACATATTTTTATTGGTTTCCCTTGCCTACCCCATCGTGAAGGTCATGATATAGGAAAAGAACATAACAATGTGAGGGTTTTTTTTAATGAACACTTCCACCAGTAGCAGAAATAAATGAAACGTGGGAGGCTGTTTATTTGTATGTCAAAGGGAAAGTGAAATTCTCTATAAGGTGACACGACCATTTGTTTTCCCCGATGAAGCAAACAACTCAAATAGGAATAAAACAGGAGCACACCCTTCATCATTCATGGCGTAATGGGTTCTTGCTAGATTAACTAGTCCCCTTCCTTGTTAGACTCTCCCAAAAACCAGATGTACAATGACATCAGCAGAACAGCCAAAGATCATCAATCTCTGAGACAGGAAGTGCAGCAGCCAGACTTGCATCATTTTTTAAACATTGGCTCACTCCTGGCTGGTGGCTCTGGCTTTGCATGCAGGAAATGGGCCCATCAACAAGACATGTTTTGGGTAGCGGCAATGATCGGGAGGATCAATGGGTGGCAGTGCCCTAGGACATGGAGCCCCAAACCTGCCAAAGCTCTCCACATCAGGTGGCTTAAGGTAAAAAATCATGAACCCAGTGAATCCAATGCGAAGTACCCAATGGTGCTCCTCTCCTCTCCAACTCAACCACCCACATTTATTACAAGGTGGATGCCAACAACATTCTGTCAAGATGACCAAAGAGAGTGTGTAAGGCATCAGCGAGGCCTGTCCATTGGCACTAGCATAGTTCACTAAATGGGCAGGACGACTATGCTGCTTATAAGAGACAAGTCAGTTCAAACCCTGGTGGGCTGAGTGCTCTGAGGTCCTAAGCAAGATGCCTGGCTACACAATGAACCACATGGGTGCTCCTGGGTCCTGGGAGTGGGACAGGTGTTGACAACAAAAATGCCACCTCTACCAGCGATGCTCCGATGATGGTCGGCACGCGAGCATCACCATTTTCTATGGAGAAGACAAACACAAGACAAGAAAAATGGAGACAAGTTGGAGACAAGGAAGGACACCTGTCCTCAAGGTCAAACAGTGATGGAGAGCTACCAAATTCAGGGCACCCGCTGGCATCACAGATACAAAAACAACTGATGTTTCCACACCCTTTCCCACATGCAGAGCCTCTCACCCACACCACACGGGCTCTGTCATCTGCCAGCATCTTCTCTGGAGGAGTTAGAGGACAATGACAGCACAACTCTAGAGGCCAGTAAAGTTAATCAGGTCGAGCGCGCCTCTGGAGAGATGATAAAGGGGAAATGCCACCTTCAGAAATGGAGGTAGTCACCTCATTTTGATTTCCTTTGCTTGAGAGCAATACGATTTTACTGAACAACAACAACAAAAATCAATAAGAGTATCAAAGCATAGTCAATAGTATTTATAACATCTCTGACCTTAGTCTGACCTTAGTGCCTCTTGCTGGCACACCCACAACTCAATCTCTGTTGAATGTCTATTGAAGTTACTTTTACTGGGGATGTAGACATCTATAAAGGAGTCCTGTTTCTCCTGACCATGGTGTAGTTGCCGCTATGAGCAGAGTGAGCGCTGGGGCTTGGGGACTCACTGAGTGACTTCCTCTTGTCTCTTGCTAGTTCCTCCCCCCGCCCCCCCCCAATCAATTTCTAGCACTACCTTTCAACATGATTTTGAATTAAATCTGTGGCGAAGACGTCTAGAGAAAAGCAGTGACGGTCTCCAATCCAGCACAGAGGAAATGTGTTTTTCTCTCAGGGCGCTGGCTCGCTTGGCTTTCTTAGTTGTGGGAGGGGCTGCGTGCGAGTCCCCCTGTGGAAAAGTCCTGAAGAACAACAGAAGAGCAGGAGAGAAATGGGGCGTAAGGGAAAGACATGCTGAGCAGCTGGGGTGGGAGGTGGAAGGAACCAGGAGCCAGAGGAAGAGTGAAAGAAAGAAAAATCAAAGAGAAGGGAATGTGTGTAAAAGCTTTTATGAATGCTTTCCCTGGCAGGTCAACTCAACCTCTAGACTGCTCAGAGTGTAAAATTTCAGAAGGCCTTTTGTGATCCTCACCACCACCCCTATTTCTCCTCACACTGCATCCTCTCAGCCTGCCTAAAGTCTGTCTCTAGAACTAGACCCTCAGTGACAACTGCAGGGACTTGCCTATTCATTTCTTTTAAAAACAACAACAAAACACACAAAAAACTTTATCCCCAATTCCTAGCAAAGTGATTGATGCATAGAAGGTGTTCAACACATGTTTGCCAAATACCACGAATCTTGAAAATGAAGAAGGTGCTACTCAATGGATACTGGCCATAGCAATCCCAGGGTAGCTTTGGGATCTTAAACTGATAGCACCACAAAGAGTAACAAAATCTTTAATAAGAAAGGAAAGGCATTCAGTCACTGGGGAATAAATAAGGAAAGCTGCCTGCCAGTTCTTCCACTATTCCACATGACAAATTATGCACTTTTATACCTGGCATCCATCCTATGGGTACAGATGTAACACTTTGTACTCTTTGGCCTACAGGTGTCTAGGCAAAACTTAAAAGTGTCTGATTTACCCTTCACCTTCCCCAGGAACAACTTGTAGATTGGAAAAATACAGCCCATTCTGTTAGAGGAATGAACTTCTTGGATATCAGGCTATTTACTAAATAAATTACTTCCCAGACCACTTGCTAATCTTCTTTGTTAGTAAAGATGGTAGAAGCTGACGTGAAAAGTTAGGGCTCTGGAAAAATCTCTATAATATTAACATTTCCAAGAAAGGAATCAAGATTCAGAAGCAAAAGTACTTCATAACAAACAATACAAGGTGACCTCCATAGAAGGCAGTGAAATAATGTTTAAGTAAATATAATTACTACTAAGATATTCTGTTTTGTGGTGGTTGTTTTTTTTAAAAGAAAGTATATGCTTACCTTTATTCAAAGAATGGGAAAACCTTTGATAGAGTTGCCTCTAAAACAGAGAAACTGGCTAGAAACACAAAAACTACTCCAATTCCTATTTATTTAAATTTGCCACAAACTCATTTATGCAAGAGTTAATTTCTCACTCTTTTTGAAGTTCCAGCTTCCATTCTCATTTTGTTTCCTGAAGCAAATTTTAATGCCCCTTAAACTCCAAGTTAGTCTAAGTGTAATTCTTTTCATGGCATATATTTAGAAATGAATGAAAATTAACTTTGTTATGAGAAAATTTCCAATCTCTTGTGATAACTTGCAAAAGCCAGATTGTTGTAAAAGCCAGCGTTGGTGTAAATAAATGAAGATGTAAAACTGAAATACTTTTGGAGTATTACTTCAAATTACAGCCAAGTCAAAACCATACCCACTTACTATTCAGTACACAAGTGCCAAGCATAATATATGGTTTTTCATTGCTTCAAATAGTCTAGATCTAGCAGTATATATGTTAACTCCTTGAGAGAAGATTCCTTTTACTTGATTCCCCAGGTGACCCAGCACAGATGAATGAATGCCTAGGAGATTATTACAAACCTGTTCCCCCTATCATTCTTTGGTTAAACTCCCCAAGAAAAGCAAATATTAGCAGAAGATGGGCAAAAGGGCAAACACCTAGAACAATCTATACCACAGACCACAAAATAGTGATACTTCCTCTACTGGGATCACTTGTCCAGCCCTCAAATACCTGGCCTCCAGACCCAAAGCTCCCAGAGGGCAGGGTCAGAGTCCCCTCAGCCATTCAGTCCCCATACAAAGCATAGGCCACTCAACACGACCCACAGAGGCAGAACGGGACAGTTAAAAGAACCTAAGTTATGGAGTCAAACAGATTAGGGAAGACTCAGACTCTGCTGTTTACCAGCTATAAGGCCTGGGGAACATTAATTAATCTCTTTAACCTCAGTTTCCTCTTCTATAAAGTGGGTCTGATACCACCTACATTATAGGACATTTCTGAGCATGTGAAGCAAAGTCTACAAAGCAGCTGCCATGATCCAAGCACTGACTAGACACTTAATAGAAGGTAGCGATCTTATAAATAAGTGAATAAGCATCAGGAAGTGTATATGCCTTAAAATGATGAAATTGGCTATCATTGCCTGGATGGAGTTGCTCAGTGGTTGAGCATTGACCTATGTACCAGGGGGTCATGGTTCAACTTCCGGTCAGGGCATATGTGCGGGTTGAGGGCTCAATAGCTGGTGGGGGGCATGCAGGAGGTAGCCGATCGATGTTTCTCTCATCATTGATGTTTCTATCTCTTTCTCCCTCTTCATACCTCTCTGAAATCAATAAAAAATATTTTTAAAAATGGCTATTATTGCCTAAATGATCTTTATGCTAAGCTTGACTCCCATACAAAAGCCTCAGGATACTGAAAGTTGATGCAATCACAATTTCCCTTCATCTGTGTGATAGCCCACAACAAATCAGATTGAGAATGTGGGAAGCAAGCTCACTGAAAACTGGCAAGATACCCATCAAAGAAGCACAGAGGAATCGTGAGCAGATGCAAGAGTCCAGAAGAGTCCGGGAAATGCAGTACAGTGGCAGCGACTTTCAGGTGACTGAGCCCCAAATCCAACGTTCACGTGAATGATCACAAAGAGGTCAGATTGCCTGTGGTGGGTTGACTCCACTTTAGAAGATAAGAGAGATAAAAATCTATGTAAAAAATATTTCTATCCAACTAGTTAGCCCCTACGCCCTGCAGCTGGAATCCATGTTGTTCTCTTTGGGTTCCCACAGCATCCTGCTTGCTTTTCCACTGCAGAGCTCCTCACGGTCTAATTGGTGTTAGTCTCTGCATCGGTAGAGCATAAGTACCTTGGGAGCAGATAACCAGTTTTATCCATCTTTGCTCAGTAAGTATTTGTTGTCTATACCAATTTTCCCTTCAAGATGACAGATGCAATTCTAATCGCGTCTATGTCCCCAACAAGTTCTTTCCTAGGAGTAGGAATTAAGTTCAGAATATTCTTTAAGTATCTTCACAGTTTGCTACTTCGGCAGCAACACCATCTTCTTATGGGGTGTTTGTTTACAACTCTACAATACTGGCAGCAGTGTTATCATACTCATAAGGCAAGAGATAATGTCAACCAAATGATCGCCATCACCTTCCCCAGGAAGCTTCCCCAGGTAACTTCTGCCCGGCTTGGTCTTTTCTCTCCCCTCAAAATGCTTAAACCATTCAACATGTACTCTTCTGTGGGCCAGCACTGCTAGTAGACTATGCACAGCTGGCCATATACAAATATATAGATGAAAGTATTTGTCTCCAATGGAGTGACTGGCAGGAGGTAAAAGATGAACAAGAAACTGCACAGAGCTAGCATAAAAACAAGTACAGGAGAGAGATAAAGTCACAATGCATGCCTGGATGGATTCAGGGAAGACTGTGCAGAAGGTAGGGTTTGAGTTGACACTGGGATAATTTTAACATGAAAATTTTCAAATCTGGGACTTGTACTATCATAATTGTTTCCAAAGAGGAAGAATGGGAATACCTTTACTGTGAAAGAATAAAAACATGTCACTGAAAACCATCAAGTTCCTATTTCAGAAGTAAACTTCATATTGCCTTGAGGTGTTAGCTACGAGAAGGAAATTACTTAATTTGGTTCATTCAAGAAGAAGTTAAATTTAAGCAAAAAGCAATGAAAAGAGATCAGGCATCAACCTGACAAATCACAGCAAGTAAGAACTAGGTTCAAGTAGAGAGTGAGAGAGAGAGAGAGAGAGAGAAAGAGAGAGAGAGAGAGAGAATGAATGAATCGTGTAGTTTCTTGATGAGTTTGCAGGAACTATTAAAAAGCTAGAAAGTATCTGGCACTCACTGTCCCTTAATCCCCAAAGCTTCACAGATGAAAACTCACAGCGATTTCCTGAAGGACAAGTCAAACACGGCAATTATAAACAAATAACCTAATGAAAACCAGTTTTGGTGGAGCTTTCCTCCGAGATGAAAAACCAGCAGAGGAGGCAGAGTCAAGCCAAGTCAAGGCTCTGGAACAAGAGAGGATACTAACATCAGTACATTCAGCAAACAAATCAAAAGATAAAACACTGAAACCACAGGCCAATGTGGACCCTGGGTTATTTCCTTTAGGAAAATGAAACACTCGTGTCCCGAGAACGGCAGATCTAGTAAAAAGTGGTACTAAATCCTATATAGTCAAAATTTTAAAATGTTTATAGGAAGTAAAGAAGGAATTGCAAAAGCAAAGCAAAAACAATGCCAGAAGCACTGATTTCTGCTACCTGCACCCAAGGCAAGGATGCATTTACCTGGGGCTTCACAGATGCAAAAGTCAAGGTAGTGAATACAGAGTTCTCCCCTCAGCCCCTGGAAGCTCCGGAGAAGGAGATGGGGCTCAGTTCTTCAAGGTAAGCCTGGCTGTACCACGGCTTCCTCTCCCCAAAGTGATGTGGGCTGTGCTGTTCACCACTTAGAGACATTTCAAGATTTTTCTGGAAGTAGGTTGTGCCCTGTCAGCCAGCTTGTTTACCATTCCGGAGGGGAATAACCCTGGCTGAAGAGAGAGCATCGGCCCCTGGAGCACAGCATCCTCCCAGCAAAGGGCGTTATGCTTTCTTCTGACCGAAAGCCTTCCGCTCATGGGGCCAGAGGAAGCTTTTATGGCACAAACAATAGGAGTGAGGCAAAGCTACCACATTTTTTTAAGGCCTTAAAAATGGCTCCTCAAACAGAGCAGTTTATAATCAAACTATACTGCGTCACAAGAAAGACACAGAGAGAGAGAGATCAAGAAGGTCCAGGCAGGGAGATGAAACAAGCAAGACACAGACTACGCTGCTACCCCATATAACCTGGATAATCTCAGCAATCTAGTGTGACACATAAATAAAGTCATGCACAGCACTGCTCTATGTTCTTTAGCTATAGAAAGGCCGACCCAAGTTTTTTCTGAGCCATCAGCCACACAGACCTGTCGTGGAAAGGTATACAAATCACGGCCTTCCCACGTGCAAAC
Organism: Myotis lucifugus; assembly: GCF_000147115.1. NCBI lineage: Eukaryota > Metazoa > Chordata > Mammalia > Chiroptera > Vespertilionidae > Myotis > Myotis lucifugus. The sequence continues at coordinate 621,792 of NW_005871113.1, read as the reverse complement.
CATGCACATGATGGTTACACGCCCCTCTTGCCACTGGGCCGGCTGGGGGCAGGCTGATCTTATGCGAGGCAAACATGGCCTGATTTCACAAGCAGGAAAACACAGCGCTTACTTTGGGGGCAACCCTTCATTCTGCTGTTTCTGACAAACACAACATTATCCAATGGCCCATATCCGATGGCGACTCCACTAGTGAGATGAGAAGTGTGATTTCCTTCAGACGGATAAAAGCTGGTCTCACCCCCACACTTGCAAAGAAGAGGAATTTCGCTTTGTCCAGGCTTTGGGGACTCTACCTAAAACTCTTTCAAGGGAATAAGCCCTTCAGAGGAGATATGGCGGTGATACCATCACTCCCGCCAACCGGGCCTCTGTCTTATCAACAAGAAATGAGCTCCTTCCAAGAAGCATTCTAGAACGTTTTCATCAGGAGACGTCTACCTTGCACATATACGTGTCTAGGAGCAGTTTAAGAAGCACTCCATACACTACCCAGGGAAATTTCATTCAAGTCGTTGGCTCTGGCTGCAACTTTTGATTTCAGTGTTAAAGGCAAAGCAAAAAATCACTTGGGGATGGATTAGCGCTTTTATTCGTCTCCAATAACAAACTAACATTAATATTTATTTCTCAAAACAAAATTATTTATAAAGGATGTAATCACCTAATGGAACATTTGCTCATTAAATTTATAAACATGGAAAAGTTCAGCTTTCAGATGCTTACAATTCACTAATGCCCTTTTTGTGAACTTGAAGAGGCCACCCGGGTGGGAGATACTGATTTGAGGGGACTTCTGTAGCTAACTTTTAATTCACTTGTTTTTCAGCATGCTAAGCAACCATGCCTAAGTTTTAAAGAACTGTGTGTGAATGTGAGTGCATGTGTGTGTGTGTGTGTGGCGGGGGTGGGGGGGTGGGGGGGGCGTAGAATTCTTTAGAGCCACAGAGCAGAATATTACAATTACTGATGGGCAGACTGAGATTAAAACCAATCTTTTAAAATTGGGTAGAACTATAAAATGTTAAAAAGAAAAGGCAATTATTTTTACATGATTCATTTTTTAAATCATAGCTTTAATAAGCATTTTTTATACTGATGAATTCAGAGGGAAGCTGAAACTTTCCCCCCTCCATTCTCATTTCTGATTTTTACAAAAGAACTCATTAGCACAAAAAATGAGTTAGTTTTTCTCCCTGACCTTTATAAAGCCTTTCATCCAGATAAAATTTAATTAAGTTTAATATTGATATGGACATAACAGAGGACAGGAAAGTTAAAGCAAAAGGCAGGCAATTTGGCTATATGTTTATTTTAATAACTTTTACCAAGCTCTGTGTGTGGGCTTTTTTTTTTTTTTTTTGGTGTGTGTGTGTGTGTGTGTGTGTGTGTGTATGTGTGTGTGTATATGCACTTTTTGGGCAAGGCACAACCTACAAGGCAGGTACCTCCCTGTGACTGTCACCTCTGCTAAAGTCACCATGAAACTCACAAATGTCTCATTCGCTGTGTGAAGGCATTGCTGACATCCATTAAAATGCATATATTATTGGGCAGACAACATAGTCTAACATTAACCCCCTTCCTTGATTTAGTGCTACAGGTGAGCTGGGTAGACACCTACCAATGAACAACTAGGGGCTGGAGGAGTCTAGGAGAGGGCAGCAAATAGCACCCCGCCTGGAGAGGGTGCTGGGCTCACAGGGCTCCTTAGAGGGTGGTGGCCACGCTCTCCATTTCACTGACCCCAGTATATCCAGTGAAGGAGCACCTCTCCTCTCCTAAGGAAATGAGATCCATGAGAAAAAGGAGCCCTGTGGTCTCCCTGCCACTATCTCCTGTAATGCCTCAAGGTGGAGCCCACATGTCAGAGGGTCTCCGGAGGCCCAGGTTGGCGTGCATTCAGCAACCACTTATGAAACACTCATGTCCTCAGTACTGGGCAAGAGCTAGACAGTCTCAAAGATGCTATGAAGGTACTAACAGGATGGCTTATAGCCCTGTGACCAATTGTAAAGCCATGAAAATGACGACTCTGAATGGCTGTACCTGCAGATGGCGGAGGGAGCATTGCTGGGAAGTCCCAGGTGCTCGAGGGACCATCGGGAAGCCTCTGAGAGAAGGGCCACCCGAAGACCCAAAAGATAAGGTGGCGTTCCCCACGCGGTCAAAAAGGGTAGGCTAGGTAGTGACTTCCAGGTGGAATGAATTTATAAGCAAAGCCCAGGAGCGTTGACAAATACGTCAAGCTCTAAATAGGTCCGAGGAGGGAGTGTCAGGAAATGAGACTGCTTTCAGAGGTTCTCAACCTTCTGGCCCTTTAAATACAGTTCCTCATGTTGTGACCCAACCATAAAATTATTTTCATTGCTACTTCATAACTGTAATGTTGCTACTGTTATGAATTGTAATGTAAATATCTGATATGCAGGATGGTCTTAGGCGACCCCTGTGAAAGGGTCGTTTGACCGCCAAAGGCGTCGCGACCCACAGGTTGAGAACCGCTGGCTTAGATAGACAGGGGCTTGCTAAGACCTTGTGAGCCAGATGTAGGCAGGAAGGCAAAACGACCAGACTCCTATGTTAGCAACATCCTTTCTAGAAACAGAAGGGATTGGACTATCGGCAAGGAATTGGGAAGACGGTTTACGGGGCCAGTCCAGCAGCCAGGTGAGAGGTGGGGAGCCTCCACGTGAAGACACTGTACCACGTAAGAAGAGGACACAAAGGATATCGTTTAGCAGGAAAAATGATGAGAATCTGATGGCCATTTAGAAGCTGATGTTGAGGTGAGGAGGAAAGTGAGTCTAGGCTAAGTCAAAAGTATGGGGCATGATGAGCATTGGGTCAATGGTAAAACCATCCTTGAGGTGTTAATGGAGATACAGAACTGACAATGAGTGGACAGGGCGGAAGCACAGGATAGACTTGGGAACCAGAGATCAGATCTGAGAGACCAAACAAGCAGGCAGAAGGACAAGCTACGAATGTGGCTGTTCAGCAGGGCGTGCAGTGAGGAGGTTCTTGACCTTCTTGAAGCATGGACCCTTGAAAGTCTGAAGAATGTGATGAGCCAAACCCCTAAAAAATGTGCAGCTGGATATCTAGACAAAGTGTTGATTTCAGAGGAATCATCCATCCCTTGAAGCTCATCTATGAACTCACGGGTTAAGAACTCCCTGTGCAAAGCAAGAGGAGAAGAAGGCTTAGGCGGGAGACAGAGATGAAATAGGGCACAGAAGAAAAAGCTGTAGAATTGTTGAGGAGAATTGGAGCCTCTACAGCAGGGTGGGGAATGTCCATCCCGCCAAATCATTTGGTCTGGCCCTGCCAGGCATGAGGGGTGAGTGAATGAAATGTTTGACCAAATATAACAGGCTAATTGTTAAGTTGATGATTTTGTATGGCCCGAGAGTGACGTTACAAATATCCAAATGGCCCTTGGCAGAAAAAAGGTTCCCCATCCCTGCCCTACAGAAATATATGTGAAATAACAGGCAGTATATAGACAGGGCTGGGTTTCCAAGTAGAGTTTTGATTTGTTGTCGTTTCATGTAAAATTTCAAACATATTTAAAGTAGAGAGAACTGTCTAATGTAGTCCCTTGTACCTATGCCTGAACTTCAAAGTTATCAACTCATTTCAACAATGATCAACTTATTTCATTTCAGTCACACCAATTCATAACATTTCACTCCTAAACATCAGTACCTATCTCTAAAAGACCACACTGAAAAAACATAACCATGCCACCATTGTCACATCTTAAGACTAACAAAAACAAGCATCCTTAAAATCATTAAATGTCTAGTTAATGTCAACTTCCCACAAGTGCCTCATATTTTCTCATTTTCTTTTCAGTTTGTTTAAATCAGGATCCAAATAAGACCCACACATTATAACTGGCTGAGGAGTTTCTGTAGTCCCTTTTAATCTACAGGTCCCCTTGCACGGCTGTCTTTTACCCAGTTGGCCATTTATTCTCTATGGGTGTTTTTGTTTTTTGTTTTGCTTTGTTTTCCTGACTGCACTCTTGAAGTATCAATCACTGTTCATTTTATTCCTCTACATCGTGTAAATTGGTGCTTAGATATAAAGGGTTGATTAGACTCAGGTTCAATATTTTCCCAACGATACTTCCGAGGGGGTGCTGAGTTCCATCAGGAGACATACAGGTAGGATTTTTTAAAAAGACAGGGCTGACAAAGCATGCTTATCTGCTATGGGAAAGACATGAGGTTGAAGAGGGGATAAAGCACGGCATAAAAGACAGTGAATGGTGATAAAAGAAACAGACATCTAGACAACGCACCTGCATACCCTACGAGCTCCAGGCTCTCGGGCCACTTCAAGCAGCCCGGGCACCTCTCCATAGAGTCAAGGTAATAAGTAACTGGCACCCACAACGACCCAAAAGGCATCAGGACGATACTAGTTTGCATTTACTTTGGTGGAAAGAACGTGTGAAGCATTTCTCTCATTAACATTCTCTGAATTAGAAGCCCCCATGCTTAAAGGGTTAATTCCCCAAGAAAATTCACTGAAGAGGCATCTCTACGGCATCACCCACACGGGTAACTATTTTGTCTTGTAAACACGGAGCCCAAGTAATCACATCCCTTGACCCGCAAGGGAAATATTTAGCCAACAAGATAACATTGATGTAATTACTACGGTAAAGCGGTAATAAAGAGATGGAAAGTCACGTGTACCCTTTTAATTAATTTTCGCCATTATCCCCGCATGACATTTTTTCTAGGGACCAAAACTTTCATTTTACAAAATGCCCCTCTAGGAAACACAGGGCTCTGTTAGCCGATGCCCCCTGAGGAACACATTCACTCTAGTGACGTGCCCTCCCTGGAAACCCGTCTCACTGCCCTGACTTTTCTCCTGCCCCTGCCTCCAAAAGGCAAATTCTGTTTCCACATCTATAGCAAGTGCGTTCCAATTCACTGCGTGTTCCCGTTCACTATAATTACTCTGCCTTAGAAACAAGTGCCAGGTCTAAAAATACAGCGTGCTTTAATTTAAAGTGCGGTAGTACCAGGTTAAAAAAAAGGGGGGGGGGGGCGCTCAGGTAAGTCATCGGTTTTTCATTACAAAATTTTACATTCGAAAGACTTTCATCTGAAAACAAGGCCGTGCCTCGTGTCTTGACACACACATGGGCGGGTTGATTTCATTAGGACGGATGGACACGTTGAAAATCAAGACGTGCTTCCCACAGACCAGTCCAGGGACCACTGACAGTTCTCTGTGAAACGCAGAAACGAAGGGCGACCTGTGAAATTTTTCATGAAACTCGATTCACCCACCACGGCCTGACCCAAACATTACCTCTGCCAGGCGGCCTTTCTGCGGCCGTGGAAGTTCTAATCCACCATCTCACCATTGTCCCTATTAGGTCACATATAACATTACAGTACACACCACCCCACACATGAACAAGCCCTATGTACACGCCAAGGCTACAACAGGCACGGAGGAATCTTCTTTGCTGGAAGAAGGCTCGCTCTCTCTCTCTCTCTCTCTCTCTCTCTCTCTCTCTCTCTAGATGGAACCACGTCATGCCTGTGCCCTTGGAACAAACCCTGCTTGGTGTGTATCGTGGTGTGTGTGTGTGTGTGTGTGTGTGCGCGCGCGCGCATGCGCGCGCGCCATGGGCTTGAATGAAGTACCTTCTTCATCTTCCTCACAACGGCCGTGGGAGGTGGACAGGAAGGTTAGAGGTCATATACCCTTCTTTTAGGTCATACATCCTTCCCTTAGTTTTACACGAGGAAACTGGGTTCAGAGGTAATGCGATCTTCCCCAAGTCTCCCAGCTGGTAGGCAGGTGCCCTGGAACCCAGTCCATTTTGAGGGAAGATGAGTGAGAGGAACCACAGATCGAGGAAAAAGATTAAAATCCTCCTTTGCAGAGACTGACGATGAGGCTCTGGGGGATCTTCCAGGATGGGCCTCCCAAGGAGGCAGGGCCCGCCCCAGAGGTCCAGGTTAAACAAAAGGGGATAGAGGTGTTTCAGGAGTACTCTCCCCACACCCACGCAAGGGCAAGAATTCCTTAACTGGAAGAACTTTCAATGACCAGTTCATTCTAAAAGGCTGTGCTTTGCTTCGAATCACGATGGACGGTGCTGTCCATATGCAGCCTAACCTCTGGTTGGCCTCCTGCCCAGACAGCACAGAAGGCTCTAAACGCAGTGGGACCCAGTGGACTCCAGGCTTTGCTTGGGTTCCTGTGCCTGATGCCCCCTTTCAGGAACTGCAGGCCAATGAGAACCACTCTTGCCCTACCATCCCTTCTCCAGCTCTAGAAAAGGGAGCTAGTTAAAGGGACACGATGGGATCAAGTCCTAGGGACTTAAGCATTGTCCCTCAGAGACCCAGGCGGTTTGGGAAGAAGGGGTGTGGACTCAGAGGAATAAATCACTAACCGTATAATCATCAGGGACAATAACTTGGGGTGAAGAATTCTCCCAACGAAGTAGACAAACTATCTTTCACAGTTCCTGTGCTTATAAAAAAATTTTGCTTTGAGCCCACAGGGCATATGTTCATAATGACTGCTCCTGGAATTGGAGTCTCCTTCCAAGAGAGAAGGGAGGAAAGTTAGCATGGTATTTGTAGACTGGCCAGCTGGTGGAATAGAAAACCTGGCATCCAGCCCAGTCGGTGTAGCTCGGTGGTTGAGCTCGATCTATGAACCAGGGAGTCATGGTTCAAATCCGAGTCAGGGCACGTGCCCAGGTTGCGGGCTTGATCGGCAAGAGGCAGCTGATCGATGATTCTCTCCCATCATTGATATTTCTCTCTCTCTCTCTTCCTCTCTGAAATCAATAAAAGTATATTTTAAAAACAAACAAAGAAAGAAAATCTGGCATCCAGTGGCCAATCACATTTTGGATTTTAAAACCAGATTAACTATTCACATCAGAACAGCTACTGCACTCCCAGGTCCAAAACATTGAAAAGCAGGTTACGTAAGACCTAACATTACACATATTAATCTCACCCAGAGCTACTTATGCAGGACACACGGGAACAGCCCACAGATATCACATAAATCTGCACATAAGGAGAAAAAAATGCCAAGACTATGATTAAGGATTTAGCACCTAAACCTCAGAGATGATCCTGCAAGGCGGGGAACTCCCTTCAGGAAAATACACAGTAAGATTCTTTATTTAGCTGCTTTGTTCATGGTTTGCTTCACGAAGCCCAGCCTATTACTATTGTTATTACAGATTTCAAGCTACAGTGCTTCATGCGCAGTTGGACCGAAAGGGAGAATGGAGCAGAGATATAAAACGAATTAAAATGTCACCCTCAGCATTAAATTATTTAACGTGTTGATGATCTCAATATTAAATTCGGAATCACTGGCAACAACCACGCCGAGCGGGGATCATCCAAGCCACACGTTAATGGAAACGGATAGACCGCCTGCCACATTCCTTTCATTTAGAGCTGGTTTTCTCATGTACATGAATGTTTTGTTCGGCAACAGAGTGTATCCAGGAAGACGGAGATAAAGATCAACCATAGAAGAATAAAGACTTTAATCTTAACAATCAAGTGGGTTAGGGTCCTGATTATATTTCTAGATCTAATCAAAGTCATGACCCAGAGAGCAAAAATAACTTTCTCCATCACTTAAATCATGGGATTAGAGCCAAACTGGCAAATGTCACAGGGAAACTAATGCTCAATTGTTAGTAAAGCTAAACAATCCCAGCTCCCCAGGGCTGCCTTGTCCTTAGAGGTTGGCAGCCAGAGGGAGGGGGTCGCCACCATTTATGAGGGTCCATTAGTGGTAGACACTTTACAGATGTCACAGTCCTGTGTTAAAAATCATTCCCATTGTGTAGATGAGGAAAGAGAAACTCAGGCAGGCAAACAACTTGGCTGAGGTTGATGCTAGGAGCACCAGAACTTGCACTAAGTCCATCGGACCATAAGGTCCTTCCCAACTCAGAGAGTCTACGATGGTAACAATCGTTATGAACAACTACAATTTCACGGAATAGTTATTATGTGCAAGGCTCTAAGCAATTTACATAGATTTTCCCATTTAAGGTAATCACCTCCACAGCAACGCCAATTATTGTTAATCCCATTTTATAGATGAGTACACTGAGGTTAAAGGGGTTGAGAGGCTTGCAAGGTCATTCAAGAACGGGGGAAAAGTCAGGATTTGAATCAAGTTCTATTGGATCTGAAAATCCATGGTGCACTCAACTAAAGGGCTATCTTATTTACTGAGTACAACATAACTGAATGGAGTCCAAGAGTTTGGCTGTGACATTCATTGATACCTACCCATAATATTACTAAGGAATACCAACCCCTATTAACATGGATGTTTGCTGGACATGAGCAGTGCAAAATGGGCCTACGTATTTCTTTTATTATTGTCATGCTTCTAAACCAAGTCCAAAAATTTGATAGTATCTTGGGTTTATAGCAGCTTTAAATACACGAATAAACTTCCAATTAGCTCAGAATTGTACATTTACTGGAGAATATAAAACCAGGCAGTTTCAGCACAGTGGTTAAGGTTAGGAGCTCTACCTCCTCATCTATAACTTGGGGATGATCCCATCTGAGACTGCTGTGTGAGATTTCACCGAAGTCATGGACTTGCACAGCACTGGCACATGCCAGTCACAACATTGCTCCTGTCTCTTATTTTGAAATGGGGTCTCTTAGGCCGAGTAAGAATAAAATAACTAAGAAACTAGAGAGTGAATTCAAACTGTGTTACAAGACACAAAAGTACAAGCCTGGAATCAAGCCTCTGATTTGGAGGCACATCTGATCATTTGATTTCTAGACAAACTAGATGTTTCCCTTTTTTTTTCTTTTTTAAGAGAAACATAAAAAAAAATCTCTCTTAGTGTAGGAAAAGCTTAAGAAAAGAGATGTGGGAATTAAGTAATGGGGAAGGAGAAGTAAGAGATACAGCATAGTTAAATAGGGAATGAGGAGAAACACGGTAACTCACTAAAAATAATCACAAAACCAAGAGGAAGCTGCATTGGGGAAAAACGCGTATGTATCCTGGGAATGGAAATTTCCACTAACCAAAGGAGGAAGCTGTCTTCTGTTGGAAGACTTAGAACTTTAAGGAGGTTCTTCTCCCCCGCTGCCTCTCCACAGCTTGGAGGTGGAATTTCAGTTGACCTAGCGTGTTGGGTCCAACAACAAAGCCTCAAGTGGGACTCTTCAGTTCAAATTTTAGGGAGAACTTGATAAGATTCTCCCCCCGCTACCTCTCTGTCCCCCATATCTTTGATATATCTCTGGCAGCAACATTCAAAAGGAAATGCAACCTTTCTAGGACTTGATTTTCTTGGAAAACGTAGAATCTGGCAAAACATATAAATCAGGTCCCCTAAAATGTTTATCATGTTAATGCTTATTGCATAACTTAATACCACAGACTTCTAAGTGTCACAAACTTTACCAAACACTCCTCTCCTTCTCCCCCCATATATACATATATATTAAAATATTTACATATTTCATATATATATATATATATATATATATAAAATTTATTTTAATTGAGCTAAGGTCTATATCATATCCACCAAGAATGAGGAGGAGCCCGATCTTTGAGCGTCTAAGTATGTGATCTCTTTAGCCTTCCTCTTTTTTTTTCCTCTGGGAAAAGTCCATAACATGGCATTATGGCTGCATAATAACTTACTCGAAACATAAGTTCCTCTGGCCCCACCCAACAAGCACACAGACAGCTGCCCCCGCCAGCCTGCCCCTCACCCCCGAGCTGTGGCTATCTTTACACTCAGGGTGTGACAGCAAAGGATAAACGGTTCTCAGGTAAGACAGGAACTGAACATCAGAGTTAAGACAGGAGGAAAGACAAGAACCAAGGGAAGGTCTAGGAGGAACGATTTCCTTATTTACTGTTGTTCGATTTTGTTACTGAGAGGAGAGCCTTGATCCTGAGTTTCAAGTCCATTTGCTGAGTTCATTTTGGAGTGGGGTCCTGATCCGGAGATCAAACCCCTTTTTGTGTTGCCAGGATGATTTTGTTTCCTGAAATGAACAGTTGTTGAAATATGGGGGAGGGAAGGAGGGAGAGTGGGAAGGAGGGGAGGGGGAAGTGGGCAAGGCAAGAGAGAGATTCCTTCCATGATGAGACTGAAATATTTTAATATGTTAATCTGTTGAACAAAAATTCCAAGAGGATTTCCTCATCCCATCCCAACACCCCACTCCCACAGGAATTCTCTTTCGTCTAGTCTCCTCTTCTCTAAAAGGGACAGAAAAGGCTCCAAAGGGTCCAAGATTCCCCATGGCTGGCTTCTTCCTACCTTTCAGGATTCAACTCAAAGGTCATGTCCTCAAAGGGGCCTTCTAAAGTACCCTCCCCACCCCGGACCTTGTACCAGACAACCTGGTCACTCAACCTCACTGCCTCAGTTCATTGACTTAACAACACCTACCAGTGTCTGAAATTACTGTGCTGCTGCCCCCTCTTAGAACAGAGGTTCATGAGACCAGGAGCCTCATCTGCCTTGTTCACGGCTGTATTCCTGGCACAGAGGTCAGTGCCTCACTAAGTGTTCAATGAATGAATAAGGGCGAGCTCCGGGGGGAAGCGACGGGAGAAGTCATAGGAAGGGCAAAGGGAAGAAGGGGAGTAAGTGTTCTAACAACTAGTCGATTCAGTGGGGCGCGAAGCGGTATGGCACAGACCAGATTGATGTTCTGCCCTTCAGAGAAGCCCATGACTAAGCCATGGGCTCCCAGGGGTCGGGCAGAACTGGGTCCCAAGGCCACTCTGCTTCAGAACCACTGAGCAATGGCTTCTCTTTACGTGGAACGCCTGCTCTAATGGCACTCAGCTTCGTCACGTGATACCTCCGCTCTCCTTCTATGTGTGTCCTCTCCAGCTCTCCACGGCGACCACTTCCAATCTTCAACTCTCATACCTCACCCCTTACTCTCAGCTGACATCGTAACACATGTCATTGAGAAAATAGGTGCCATGAAATGAGAAAAATCCTGTCTTCCCAACAATTTGGCTGCATCTATGTAACACACTCCACCCTCTTACCGGTTACAATGCAAAAGGTGTTCCTTCTGCTAAGGCCAACCTCCCCATCCCTTCTCACCTACCAAGGCCTTCTCTCCTGCAATTACCCCCTCTCTCTGCATCATCGGCACCCCCTTTTTATTGGATTGTTCTCATCTTAACATCCTATTTTCTTCTCCTCCTCACCATGCTGCTATCCTTGGATTAAAAAAAAAAATTCCTCAGCAATGAAAAATAAAATTCTTCACACACATAATGGGAACCACTGGAAGTTTCTATGTGGACAAGTAGTGTGTTCACATCTGTACTTTACAAAGATAAGCACACAAGGAACAGAATGTAGGCACTGCATTTTTAAAAACATATTTTTATTGATTTCAGAGAGGAAGGGAGAGGGAGAGACAGAAACATCAATGATGAGAGAGAATCACTGACCGGCTGCCTCCTGCACTCCCCACACTGGGGATGGAGCCCACAACCCAGGCATATGCCCCGACTGGGAATCAAACCGTGACTTCCTGGTTCATAGGTCAATGTTCAACCACTGAGCCACGCCGGCCAGGCAACACACTGCATATTTTCAATCAGTTCTTTCTCAGTCCACTGCAAAGAGGAGACTGGGAAAGAAAGCCTTCTGCATACCTACCCTTCTCTTTGCCCGCCCAGCACAGAGTGCCAAGAGCACTATTCCTGGCAGCCTGAGCAGAGGCAGAAGGATTTTCTATGGTTATGGTTTTGGACCAGAGCAGGGAGGACTCCAGGGCATAAATGACCACCACACACACACACACACTCCCCCCAATGGCACCAGGGGAAGAGCTGCCAGGTCTGCTGTGCCCCTGGAGGCCACAGGAGGGGACCCCACACTGCTGCCTCAGCTGCAGCAGACAGCTCCCTGCCTCAGGAATGCCCAGGGTGAGGGCGAATCCAGGGCCCTGAAAAGAGTTCACACACCCGTGTCTGTGCGCAGCTCGGAAAAGAGCGCTACCAATGGTCCCCACACCATACACTTGAGAGAACAAAAGCATGTACCTCTTGGATACCACTGATCCTGAACTTCAGTGCCCAAAGTTCCACGACTAAATTAAAGTAAAAAAAAAAAAAAAAAAAAGACTGAGCCCAGTCAGCGTGGCTCAGTGGTTGAGCATTGACCTATGAACCAGGAGGTCACAGTTCGATTCCCAGTCAGGGCACATGCCTGGATTGTGGGCTCGATCTCCAGTGTGGAGTGTGCAGGGGGCAGCCAATCAGTGATTCTCTCTCATCATTTATGTTTCTGTCTCTCCCTCTCCCTTCCTCTCTGCAATCAATAAAAAATATATTTTTTTAAAAAGATTGAGATTTGTCTCTTGATATCAAATACAATAATGAAAAACGGTATATTCATTACTCCATATTCCCTTTTCTTTCACTTGAAAACCAGAAAAGCAAAGAAGAGGAGTTCCTAGCCATCTTAAGGATTTTGCAAAACCTCTCTTGTTCTCCATTTAGTTCTTCAGCAACTATCTTAACTCACCAACAGCCTATGAATTTTGCAAGGATGTGGGGCTGTATTTTTCCTTCTTCCTCACAGAAACAACAGATCTCAAAAGAAGGCATGATGAATGGCTATAGTTATAAATATTTCAAGGCGAATGAGAACCAAAGATGAACTGTAGAAAAATCTGGTATTTGGGGGCTAGCTCCTGGCGTGTGCTCGAGTTAACAGGTCCTGACCCTACATAAATTCCAGAGCTATTTTATCCCATAAGAAGTACAAAGCCAAAAAGTACTCATAAATTTCATTCTAATTTCACCAAATACTTTTCAATCAAAAAAGTCTATTTTTCAAATTGTAAGTAACTGACTGCTAATTAACATGTACATTCTATGTATGGACATTTTAGGGATTTCAGGAGAATGGTTGTTCATCAGCAGTGGGGGGAGCAGAGACATAATCAAAGTCTAAATAGTAAAGTGGTTTACCCTTAAAATGGCAACTCCTTGTATGTGGGGAGGGGCTTAGAGTGGAGAACGTTCAGTGGGAGGCAGGGCTGACTGAAGAATTTCTCACTACCTGGTAGATAATTTGGGGCAGTATATGACCTGTACCATTACATTCCCGAGATCACAAATATAGGTGGATGCTCCCTAGAGTTGCCAGATGTAGGCAAAAATAAAAAAAAATTAAATCACTAAATTTATATTTCAGATAACAAATAATTTTTAGTATAAGCATGTCCCACAGTATATCACAAGGCATATACTTATATTTTGAAAAGTATTCATATTTTTTAATATTTTATCTGGCCAATCTGCTACCTGTTGGTTCACTAAGCTGTTAGAACACTGCAGCCAAATATCAGGAGAACAGCAGGCCCCTCTAAATACCTTGAGTTGCCCTCAGACCAAAATCCAAGCATTCTTTTCTGCCAGATGGTACCAAAAGTGACTAAGCAGACATCTCAACACAGCATCCACAGTGTCCATGGAGACACGCTCAAAAACTGTCTGCCTCGTTCCCTAAACTAATTTAGAATCATGGAGTCACAAAAAGTTTAGAATTTGAGATTTGCATGAATTCCTTTTTTTTTTTTAAAGAAAAAAGATGATGCCATTCCCAAGCGCAAAGAAGTTTCCTACAACGTGTAACCAGCGTGGGGCAAGGAGGGTGACGTGGGCACCAATTTAATCACAGGAGAGCCAAGAAGATGCCAGTGCCTCTCCCGTAGGAGGGTGTTTATTTCTCCAATGCTAGCAACTCGTTAGAGGCCCTTCGGACAAGTGGTGATACAAACAGAGAAGAAAAGGACTGTGGGCTCCCTGAGGACCGAATGAGTATTTAATTCATCTGTTTAACCCAAGTGTTTGGCACTTGGTGGGCACTCAATGAATGTTTGATGAAAGAATAAACGAATGAACGAATGAATGAGTAAACTTGAGCCATCAGACCAAATGTGTATCGACTGAGGAGAGCGAGAGAGATGGGGAACCGAGTACAGGAGGGGAAGTCTGAGGGCAGGGTGACGGGAGAAGGCAGGATCACCACAGTCCTTGCTCTCAATTTTGTCTTCCTAATTGGGTCCTTTGGGGGCCCCACTGCAAACAATGATGCAGAGATGTCACCACTCCTGCATCTGGGTCCTCAGGAAAGCCACTGGGTCTCAGCCCGGGGTCAGCTCAGATCCCCCACTTGCCCTCTCTCGGACCATCACTGCCAGCATAGGTGGTGAGCCACGGGCTCGCACCAACCTCAGAAACATCTGCGACCCTGGGAAGCACAGCTGGCTCCAGAATCCACAAGGAAACCAGAACTATCAAAACGAGTAAACGCTTAAGTGTCTAAAAAACATGAGCATAGGCCAACGATCAAATACAGCTCGATGCTCACATCATTAAACATCAATCCTATTTAATGTGGGATGCAGGTGCATTTATGAATTCTGATACACTGTGAAGTAGGGCCAGCCTTGTTCACACTCGGCCATCTGAGGCTGCTCTCGTGTACATTACTGGTAACCAGCTCTCACAGGTTTAGAAAAAGAATCACTTCTGGTCCCTCCTCGCCTCCTATCCTCCTCCTCAGAGCTGCTCATGGCAGGAAGGCCCTGATTTTAAATGCTTCTCCGTGCAGCAGCACTTCTACACACAGGGATGAACCAACCGCACGGGACAGCTAAGAATTCCGTGTAGGTCTGCTGGGCCAGGTTCCAGTGGTTGAAGAATGGAGAGGCACAAACGTTAGGATGGCTTTGAACGAGTGCTCACTGTGCGTGGGTGACAGCTCAGTGAGGTACTGACACCATGATGCCCGCGGAACTGGAACCTAGGATCACCCTCATTTTACAGACGAGGACACTGAGACGCAGACAGGTCAGCATAGAGGCAGAGGGCAGACAGCTGAGCCAGGATTTGATCCTGTTTGACTTGGATGACTTGATCCTGTTTTAGATAAGGCGTTGATTGCTCCAACCCTGAAGTCAAGTGGACAAACAAGGTAGTTGCCCAAGAGTTGTTCAAAACTGTAAAAATGTTAGGATGGCCATGCCCCAAATGCGCTACGTCTCGGCGGGGGGCAGACAGGAAGAGAAGAAAGAAAAATCCAAGGGGATTTTCCAAGCAAGGATGATGGGAAAGATGGAAAAGGTCAGAGGCACGCTCCTCAAACCGATGGCAGAGATAACCAGCCTCTATTTGGGAGCTGGAGGGTCACTGTATAAGGAGGTGGAGCTTCCTGATCCCAGGAGCTCAGGGAGGGGAGACACTGAGTTCATTCATTTCAGATGGGGAGCCAAAGCGAAGGAAGGTGAAATAACACCCCCAGGATCACACAGCCGGAGATGGTTCCAGGCCTCCAGCTCCACCCCAGGGCTCTCTCCCCACAACTGCCTCCTGGAGCCTCTGGTGAGAAGTGAACAGCAACCTAATGTAAGAAAAAACGGAAGCCACCCAGCGCACCGAAGGAGGGCCTGACCAGGAAGCCTCTCAGAAATCACTGGGGAACCACAAAGAGGGAGAGAAGTTTCTGCAAACGAAAGGAGACAGGTCAGAGTATATGAGTATATTTGTTCCTTTTTTTTTTCCAAATAGGGTAGATCCAGGAAACTAAACCAATAGACAGAGTTCTGTCCAACCTAAAAAGGGGCTGTAGCCGATTTTTATAAGTACCAAGCACTATCAAGAATTCACTAGGAAACCATGTCAAATTATCCTGTTTTTGACAGAGTTCTTGGTGAGCAGGAAAAGTCTGGTTCACTTAGAGTCAAGAGTTGGGCAGGGTAAGTGGTCGTCTGATGCCCGGAGATGAAAATAGCAAAGTAAGAGCTGGATTCGGCTTAAATGTGACCTTCTTGAGACCCCTTCGCCAGCCCCACCACAGACCTGGGAACCCCATCCTCCCACTCGCTGAGGACTGCAGTCCTTTTACTTGGTAGCTCTATGGCTATGGACTGAAAACTACTTCACTCCCCCATGAAGCTTCCCCATTAGAAAGGGGAGTACTAAACCCACCCTGTAAGGATTGTTGGGAGAACTGATGAGAAATGGAGGTAATGGGGTTGGCATGAAGCCTGGCACATTCTGTTAATGGTGGCCCTTATTAACTCTCATCAAAGCTCTCTGCCAAGGTCAGAACACATTTGAGATACCACACTTGACTTCTGGTTCCACATTTGCAGGACATTTGGGAAGGGTTATCAGGAGAGAAGGTTTGAGAACACACGAGTCTTGCAAGTCTGGACACCTAAAAGCCTGAGTTCTTGTCCTAGTTTTGTCACTAACTTGCTCTGTGATCTTAGGCAAGTCACAACTTATTTGTGACTCAGATGTTACCTGGAAAGTGATGAGGGTTGAGATATGAATTCAAAATGACTTCCAAAGTCTCAATCAGCTCCACAAGTCCTTACATTTTAAGACCCTGCCTTGTGAGAACCTTCTAAGGCAAATACATTTTCCCAAAGAAGAGTTAAGAGGCTCCATGGTCCAGTTTTTAAAACGATAAAAGCAACCACATGAAAGAAGAGGACATTTGGTTTGTTTTATAAGAAATAATTAGAAGAGTAGGGCCAATAGGAGAGGGGCTTGAAGGAAGCAGCTTTTGACTCAAGCTAAGGAAAAAGGAACTTTCCAATAATAAAAATCTATAATAATAAAAGGGTAATATGCTAATTAGACCAGACATCTAATGTCATTCCGGACGTCCTTCCTGACGAAGACAGGGCCAGAGAGAAGCCAGCCCAGGTCCCAGGTGCCGGTGCCGGCAGCGGGGGAAGAAAGGCCGACTCTTGCACGAATTTCGTGCATCAGGCCTCAGTGATTCAATAATGGACTTGTGGCCATTAAAGATTGTGAGGTCCTCAAGGGCAGGACAACCTTGTTTTCAACATTATACTCTCAGCACCTAGGCTAGTAAGTGGCACATAGGAAACGCTTAAGAAATGATGGATGGGAGACTTCACTGGCCCCGCGCTTGGACCCTTGCAGATTAAAGTTCCTCTTTTTGACTGGGAAAAAAAAAAGAAATGATGGATGGATGGATGAGTGACTAGGTGGATGGGTTGGATGGATGGGCAAATGGATGGGTGAGTGGATGGAAGGATGGATGGATGGATGGATGGATGGGTGTATGGATGGTGGATAGCCTGGTGAATAAGTGAGTGGATAGGTAGGAGGAGAGGAAGGAGGAGTGGATGAGTGGGAGGAGAGGAAGGAAGGAGGAAATGAAGGAGGAAGAAGGGAAAGAGGGAGCTGCGTCAGGAGGTAGTGAACTTCCTCTTTCTGGGTGTGTTCAGGCATCAACTGTAAAGGATGTTGCAGAATGGATTTCTATCCCAAGTAGGCGGTTCCATTAAAGGTCTATGTGATCTTTATTTCCTCACTTCTCTCCCCACTAATCCTACATAGTTTTGTCAGATTAATCTTCCTAAAGGACAGCTTTGTTGATGTCACCCTCCTACTCAAAAAAATTCAATGGTTTCCCCTGGCCTATTCAATTAAGTCCACAATCCTGACATCTGAGTAATGATCAATCTTTATTACAGGTCTTCTAGGATTGTTATTGGTTTTGAGCCTTACATTGAAATCTTTCATCCATTTTTAGTTTATTCTTATGTATGATGTAAGAAGGTGAATTCATTACGGCATGTACCTATCCAATTTTTCCAACACCATTTGAATAGACTTTCAACACTTATTCAATAATAATAATAATAATAGGAATTATTTATTATTATAAAACAGGCATTCTGTTAAATCGGCTTTCTTGTAAGCTGGAGTGGAAGAAAGGGAGAAGGAATTTTATATTAAAAATTATCAAAAACATAATAAAATTGCCTAATGCTAGCCGACATCAAGTATTGTTTCATTTAAAAGACTGAAGTAACTTTATTTTTCCCATGGCCAATTTTTGATTCAACACCTCAAGAATGAAAGGGTAATTGCAGGTCAGGGAGAAAATGCACCAAAAAGAAAAAAAAAATGGTGAAACTGTGACATTCATGGCTCAAAGGGACACATATGAATGAATCCTGTCTCTTTTTCCTTTCAGCCCAAGCATAGAAGGAGTAGGGTTACAATGTAGGGAAAGTGACAAAAAAGAAGTAGAAAGTCCAAGATAATCAAAAAATTAGATAATCACCCATTCTCCCTATAAGTACCTTGGCATCTGAGTAATGATCAACCTTTATTACAGGTCTTCTTATTTAAAAAAAAAAAATCATGGGCTTAAAAATTCTTAGAAAATTAGAATTAAAGGAGAAAATTTTTGACTTTTTAGCATTTTTGTGGGTGTTTTTTCTCTAAGGCATTAACTTATTTTTGATAACTTCAGATTAAGCAACAGGAAGGAGACATCTGATGCCAAATAAGGCATTTGGGGTCTTCTCCAAAGCAGAAAGACAGGCAGGCTGAGTAACTGACCAGGGTTAAGAATGAGAAGCCTCATGGGAAGGCAAACCCAGCAAACCAACTTGTTTTTTTCCTCCTAATTGTCTAAAATTCGATGCCTTAGAAATGCCACCTTTCTTCAGGTAAACATGACATATTTCCCCATACCTCCCTTTTTTACATCACTGGAGTACTCTCGTTCCATAACTGCTCGACAGGTAACTCCTCAGCTAACCAGACCTGGAGAACGTCTAAGAAAATATCACAAGCAACCTCATTTGTGTGAAATCTCATTTCTTATTTGAAGTTTCCAATCCATATATCCAGAGCTATATGGACAAATATATACCAAGAGTAATTTGTGCACAAAAATACATTCATCCCTCAAAGATACGTTCTTGGTCAAATAAATGGAGTCAGTATTTTTTCCCTTCTTGCACACAGACTCATAGATACAAAGAACCTCAATCTTGGCACTCCGAGAGTAATAGGATATTTTCAAGACTCTGCTGAAGATTTCCTGAACTTTGGGATCTCGGACTCTCCCACTCCCCCATGGTATGGCAGTAGACCCAGGATTCAAACTCTGATTCCAAATTCCTTCTGACATGAAGGGGGGTTAAAGGTGACCTCCAAGATACGCTCTTCTCCACTGCTCTGAGAGCAGCGGTCAGAGAGATCCTATGAAAACTAAGTCAGACAAATACCATATGATTTCACTCATATGTGGCATCAGAACAACAAAATAAACACAATTTGAACAGACTCGTAGACGAAGAGAGGGAACTGGTGATTGCCGGAGGGAAGAGGGTTGGGGCAGGGGGTGAAAAAGGTGAAGGGACTAAGCACAAGTGGGCAGTGATGAAACAGTCACAGGGAAGTGAGTAAAGCATAGGAAATATAGCCAATAACACTGTGATAACTACAGACAGAGGGTGCCAGTTGGGGTACTGGAAATGCTGAGGGGAACACTATGCAAAGTATGTGATTGTCTAACCACTAACCTGTACGCCGGAAACCCATACAAAACAAAATGGAAAGAAAAACACACACAACTGAGTCAGATCATGTCATGCCTCTGCTCTAAAACTCCCCCTTCACCTTCCTGCTCAGAGTAAAAACCCAAGCTGGACAATTCCCCCAGGCCTCTACCTATTCTGGCCCCTGTGTGCTCACTCCTGCTCTTCCTTTTGCTCAGCCCCCTCCAGCCGTGCTGGTCTCTCTCTGCAGTGGCTGTTCTCCACCTGAAGTGCTCTTTTTTTTTCCCAAACTGCTACCTGGCTAACTCTGTTGCCGTCAAATCGTTGCCTAAATGTTTCCCTTCCAATTAGATTCATTTAAAATCGCACGACCTTTCTTTTTTCTTTTTTTCAGGATACTTACCACTTCCCAACTCTAATTGAACATAACAGACTTATTTATTGTGTTTCCTGTGCATGGTCCGTGTCCCCAGCTAGAGTGAATACTCCTGGAGGGCGGCGAGTTGCCTGCGTCCCTCACTGATGTATCTCAGGAGCCTGGTATGTAGTGTTCAATAAATATTTCCAGAATGAACACATGAGATCTTTTATTCCTCTAACCTCTTATGATTCCATGGAGTATCCAGTACTTCCTGTTTGGTAAACTGTTAACTAGTTATTTCCCCACAGAAAGCAACCCAAGAAACAGAGTAGCTAATGTCCAAAAACATTTGACTAATTGCTACCATTTATCGAGAACTTATTATGTGCCAGATACCATGTGATACATGTGTTTTCTCATTTAATCTTCACCAAAAGCAAGTTAGAAAGATGTTACATTCCTCCCTAATGTCTTAGGGAGCCTAAGGAAACTCAGACTCAGAAAGATTAAGTAAATAGCCAAGATCCTACAGCGATGTGTGCCTGTGCTGGGCTTTCTCCAGACAGATCCAGAACAATCTGATGTCCATTCTGCTTCCTTCATTATAAAATCCATCCACACAGACTCATAGATACAGAGAACAAAATGATGGTCGCCAAATGGGAGGGAGGTTGAGGGCTGGGTGAAAAAAGTGAAGGGATGAAGAAGCACAAGTTGCCAGTTATGAAAACAGTCACAGGGATGTAAAGTACAGCGGAGGGAATAGAGTCAATAATATTGTAATAACTATATACGATGTACAGTGTCAGGTGAGTACCAGACTTATTGGGGTGACCACTTTGCAAGTTATATAAATATCTAATCACTGTGCTGTACACCTGAAACTGATATGATACTGTATGTCAAGTCTAATTGAAAAATAAAAAATGTAAACAAATAAATAAAATTGATTCACCTCTTCAGTAGCACCCGACAACAGACAGACCCCAGGGACATGTTATGCTACAGGAAGACTGCAGGGTGCTGCACTTTCGTAATAAAACATATGGTCATTCTAATAAAATCATCCTGATGCTGTTATAACCAAACCAACAATGACAGGACATGAAAGGGACATGGCATGGCCCAGGGAATCAGCGTGGTCTCCCCAAGACGTGCTGGGTGGCCAGCATAGGCCCCCGACCCCTCACTGAGCCTCGGCAAACGGGCGCAGTGCCCCCAGCCTCATGTGTGGCCTGCAGGTTTTCACACGAAATGAGAAAAATCTACGTGCAAAATTCATGAACATGCAGAGGAAAGCACTCTCTAAATACAGCGACCTCCTGAGCACAATTTCTGAGGTGGGTTGGAGCAGTTTGAGAGCCATTTCCCAAGCCCGAAACCTAAGTGAACTCAGAGAGCGGAGCCCAGCAGCTCCCAGACCGAAGCAGGAAAGGAGAAGTCAGAGGCTCTTTCCTCTGAATCATCTCAGTGGTGGACCAACGTCTCAGTCGCCACCAAGCCACAAGGGAGACAGGACCCGTGAGCCAACATTTCCAGAAGGGTCAGCCCGCCCTCAGGCAGAGGGGGAACAGTCCACCCCAGTCACCCACTGTTAGGGCTCAGAACAGGCGGTGTGGTGAGTCGAGGCTGGGGTGCCATCTCAGGGGCGACTGTCACCCCCTTAAGCAACTCCTGAACCACAGGCCCTGGGACGGCGGAAAGGCCACCCGAGGGTTCTGCTGGTCCCCCCCACACAGAGCATGACAATGCTTTGTCCCCAGACCTGGCCTTATTCCAAAGCCACCCGTTTGATCTTCTGCCCAAACTCGCCTGGTGGTTTCTCACCCAGACACTGACTAAGAAAGCAGTGGCTCCCACTTTTCCAAGATGGGAGGTGGCAACCTCTGTGGCCAGGGACAGAGCTGAACGGAGACTCCAGCGTGCTGATGTTGGAAGCTGCCTCGAGCAGATGAAATATCTAACCCTTCCAAGTATCACACGGGTAACGGAAGCTTTTCTTATGCTTGATCATTTTAAATTGTGAGCTCAAAGATCTAAAATTGGATTATGCATAAATGCCAAGAATTCCTCTTGTGAGAACTGTTAGAAATCCCCCACTTAAAATCCCTGCTTGAACTGCTTTAATCAAGATAACCATCCTGAAGTCCTCGTTTTTGAGGTTTATTATGAGTAGAACATTTTACCTTATTAGTCATCTAAAACCAACCAGTGGTCCCTCGGGGGAAAAAATGTAATGAAAAGTATGCTCTAACCACTGAGGGCTGCTTGCCATGTTCGTGTCTTTGGGGGGGGTGATGGGTACTTCGGATCTAATTGTACTTGAAAAATAGCATTGTCGCTATGGAAGCAGCTCTAAATTTTGACTGTTTCTCTTTATGCTGCAAAGGCCATATTCTTCATATGCAGCTTTTCTTTTCATGGCAGAGGGCTTTGACAATAATCCCCTGAGTTTGTAGCATGCCCTGCCTTGCCTAGGCCGTCACCCGTCCTCTTCCTGTTCAAGCATTGCTCTTAGCTGAACTGCAAGCGTGAAGGTAGAAAACAGAGCAGCCAGAGTGCCCGCATCCACCGGGGTCCTTGTCACTCGATAAACCGAACTAATTCCCATCTCTTTTCCGGACACTTTATTGGCAACTTGTCTATCGAAATCAAGTAAGTGTGACCAAGTTGTGTCTTAAAACAAATGCTTCGGAAATTTCGGCATTTTGGAGCGTTCGCTTGTTCCGGTGACACAATGAAGAGGGATGCTCAGTTATGACTGAAACCCCTCTCTCTGAACTGCCTTGAGGCTCTGTCCCATTTCAAGGGCTCGGGACAGGGAACTGTCATTCTATGAAGATGGATTTGATTCTGGGAAGCAACCAAAAGGCGTTCAAAGCCAAGCTGGCCAGATAAGGTAGGTAATCATGCTGAGTAATACTGGTTTCCATAAAAATGAGGTGTGACCATTAAAATAATGAAACTGGTTTTTGAATGAGGATCACAATTAGACTCTGACGGCAAAAAAGCGTTCCCAAGATGTTAGGTGGTGGATACTCTCATTTTTCACGTGTTTTTGAGCAATGCCAAGATCTTTGGAATTAATACAAAATCACCAAAGCTACTTTGAAGCCAATGTTTCCCATTTGGACACATACATACGTGTATCTATAATAAATTAAATTAGTGATTTCTGCCAGCTGCCTCCTAAGCTAACATGCTGATTAATTTTCACAAAACTGTATTCTTTTCCCATTATCATTCCCATAAATTAAAATCCTTCACTGTGATGGATGAAAATATTAGATTATATGATTCCTTCAAGGGGAAAAAATGATTGAATGAATAAAAGAAAAGCCTTATTTAGCATTTTAGAATTGAAATGGCTTTAGAGAGCATTCAGCCAAAGGATATGTACTGAGCAGATACTAGGGGGTGGCAGAGAGAGAGAGAGAGAGAGAGAGAGAGAGAGAGAGAGAGAGAGAGAGAGGGGCTCAGTTTGTCAGGAATAACCAGCTAACCCTCTAGACCTCCTTGCAATAAGTCATCTCTTTAAGGAAGATGACTTTGTTGCTGTGAAGATGTAGTTTGTCCCTGGCAATCTTTTTGGCCTGGGACTGTTATTTCTGTGTTATCCAAGTTGTTTTTGGCAAGTGGAAGGGAGCAGGGTTTCCTATTATATTCCAGGGAGAAGACTCCTTACTCCATGGAAGGATCCTCCTACTCTGTATTGTCATACCGAGGAAGAGTTTTCCCGGCCACGATGGGATCAGTACTTCCAGAGCTGTTCAGGTCTTAAAGCCCCTACCCCAGGGAAATTCGCCTTCTTGACATAACCAGCGCTCCAGGAAATGAGGAATTCCCAATCTCCTACCCACACATTCAGGTCAATGGGCGAGGGTAGGCACCCTCGTCTACTGGGCTCCTGGAAGTGGGTGCTGCTGTCACAAACACCTAAGAATGTACATGGTGCCTTTCTCATCTTACTGTTCTTTGCTGCAGGCGGCCCCTGACATTTTCTATTTCATATTTTGAGAGGCTTTCCAAAAACCATCAAATTGACCTCATGACTCATTAATGGATCACCTCCAATGGTTCCCAAAACACGGACCAGGTGTTTCTGACCGTATGGTCCACAGAGCACTTGCATTAGAACAGAACAAGCCAAAAAAAAAAAAAAAGCCAATTCCTGGGCTCCATCCCAGACCTGCTGCCAGAGGATGTGTTGGTAAGGCCCAGGAACTGTCATTCCAACCCCTCTCCTAGGCAATGCTGATGTGCACTCAAGTTTGAAAACTTGTCTAGACTGGTATCAGGTAGTGAGACTTAAGGAAAGTAGGTCCAAAGAGGCTACCTGTTTTTCAAGGTCACACCACTGATGAGTAGCCAAGCTAACAGGAGGGACCCTGTATTCCTGAGTAGTGCACTTTAAACACATGAAGACTCATGCCCGTCTCGAATCCAGCACCCCACACTCTACTCCATGGTCAAGCTCACTGCTGTATCTTCAATGCCTAGAACAAGGCCATGTCTGGGTGGGGGTTAGGAAGAACCATAAAATATATGTCATCATTTTGAAAATTCAAGTTCCAAGAAGCCAGGAGCCCAAAATCACACACATGGTCCATCTAATAACCAGCACATGGTTTAGTAAGTATTCATCTTCGCCAAATGCATCTCTGATCTAACAAAATAAATGACCTCCAATGTTGAAAAATGAAATAATGGAGGCAAAGGCACTTCACTTTCCCTCCATATAGACAAGAAGAAACCTACAGAAATGATGCAAAGGTTGCCCAAAGAATCAATAAACTAGGAATGGAAAGCATCAGTTTTGTGGTTTTTTAAATTGATCTTTAGAGAGAGAAGAAAGAAGAGGGAGAGAGAGAGAGAGAAATCTATGTGAGAGCTAAACATTGATTGGCTGCGTCTTGCATGGCCCCTACTGGGATGTGCCCTGACCAGGAATTGAACTGGCAACCTTCGGTGCACAGGATGATGCCCAACCAACTGAGCCACACGGGCCAGGGTGGGAAGCATCAGCTTTAGCTCTTAAATCATAAAACTTACACATGGTTTTCTCAGATTTTAACAAAAGAACAAATATTAACAAAAAAAGCAAGTCAATCTAGGATTCTAAATAAAGCTATGTAAGAGCATAAAAATAAACCATGGATTTGGAACATTTACTGCCAAATCTATGGTTTGGTTAGGTTTTTTTAAAAATATATTTTTATTGATTTCAGAGAGGAAGGAAGAGGGGAGAGAAAGAAAATCAGTGGTGAGAGAGAATCATTGGTTGGCTGCCTCCTGCATACCACCTCCCACTGGGGATCAAGCCCACAACCCAGGCATGTGCCCTGATAGGGAATCGAACCGTGACCTCCTGGTTCATAGGTCAATGCTCAACTACTGAGCCACACCGGCCAGGCTGGTTAGGCTTACTGATTTTTCCTTTTTAACATCATTTTTCTACCTAAAGGACTCCTCCAGTTAGTTCAAGTGTACGTGGTCAAGCCTTAGTGCCCACAGACACAGCCGTTCCCACAGTATGACCAGTACTCTATGAAGGGTCTGCTGAGTGATGTTTGCTCTCTCTTCCAGAAGCTGCCCAAGAATAGTTTCCCAGGGTCTAGAATCAAATGAACTCAATATGCATTTATTGAGCAACTATTAACTTCTGGGTCTCATGTGAGGCTGTGGGGAGGTAGGGAAAGATACAATTAGACTCTGCAGTTCTGAAGTCACATACTCTATTGCAAAATAATCTCTCAGGCTGTACAAAAATATAAGGTTATTATTAATAATCACACGAGCAGGTCCACAGTGGCTGATGGACTTACCTGGGAGGAAGGAGAAAGCAACTGTGACGCGTACCCAAGGATACTTGGACACGTGTGTGTGTGTGTGTGTGTGTGTGTGTGTGTGTTTATTTTTTTTGATTCTTTATTGTTTAAAGTATTACATATGTCTCCTTTTTCCCCCATTGACCTCTTCCTGGCCATTCCCACCCCCCAGCACAGGCCCTTACCAACCTACTGTCTGTGTCCATGGGTTATGCTCATATGCATGCATACAAGTCCCAAGGGGACTTTTTTCCAGGGAAATGGGCAAATGTAAGGCAGAATGACCATCCCTTCCCTTGCCCCTCCTCTGACTCTTAGACTCCTCCTTCCTCCCTTTCTTGTGACTTCTTTGGAAAAGGGTAGGTGGTGGAAAAAGTGGCTTGAAGATGCCCCCCTTCCCCCACCCCTCACCCCCGCAACACACACAGTCACATACACACAGAGTCACACACGCGACCGTATTTTCAAGGGCACAGATACTTCTTCACAAGGCTCTGGGAAGAAGGGCAAAGATGACACACCCGCCCACTTCACTTCCTACATCCCTCTCCAAGATTCCCTGTGGGTATTCGCTATAAGCTGGTGGTCAGTGAGACGGCCAACCAGGCCCACAGACTCAGCGCCTCAGGTTCCTGGGCCTTTCTTCAGAAACGTGCTCCTCCCGTCACTCAGGTCTGCCCAGCACTACTTCAGAGAGCTCCTGCCGCGCTCTGTGGCTGACCAGGACGAGAAAGAAGCAGCCTACAGGTTTCCAACGCTTTCATGAACCGAAAAAGAGTACCAACCCTGGCATCACTCAGATGTCCATACAGGATGTCTCTCCGGATCCAAAGCGGCTGCCTCTCTCCACTCCTTCTGTCATCATGAAAACTGTGTGATTTAGTTCAAATAAAGTCAACAACAAACTGTGAGTGTGCTAATTTCTACCAGGATGAGCTTCCCCTATGGAGCTCTGATGACAAATATCAGGATTTTAAGCATCTCTCCCACATACATTTGGTCATACATCTACATATATGTCCGTCACATCATGCATGAATCTCCAGTCACGCCTTCGCTGGGAGATTTTAAGAAACTACTCATGGCGGACACTGTGGGATCACCCTGGTAACACAAGTCCACCAGAGAGACTACAGGAAGAACAGCAGAGATTAGATGATTTTGCTTGCTCGCAGGGTTTTAGGATGACTGTATCCCGAGAGTTAATCCCTCCCGGCGTGTAGAACATGATGTCTTGCATTGCTCCCTGACCGCACTCATCAACGGCATTATTTCTAGAAAGGCCTGGGGAGAAATCTGGATTTCCCCAAGCACAGTTACACTGGCATCACTCAGTGCGCCTTCCCAGGGAGAAATCTCTCCCCGTGTGGGAGCAACAGTGGTACCTGTGCAAAGATGTATTTATATCTCAGAACTGAATCTCGCCACGGAGGAAATTTCTTCCTCTCGCCTGGCCACAGGGAATCTCAGGGCTAGATCTGCAGTCTGCCTTTAACAGAAGATGTATTTATATCTCAGAACTGAATCTCGCCACGGAGGAAATTTCTTTTTATCGTTTGATCCCTCTACCATTTTTGTTCTGGTTTCTTTGTCTCCATTAATGTGTTTCTTTAAAAAACAGACAAGTAAGGAGTTTAACACTCTCCCGGTTTTATCGTTTGATCCCCCTGCCATTTTTGTTCTGGTTTCTTTGTCTCCATTAATGTGTTTCTTTAAAAAACAGACAAGTAAGTACCTAAGCATCATTTGTCATGAGACTTCCCCTAAGGGTTCACCACCAATAAGGAGGTTCGCAATCGAGGAAACACGTTCACGTTACCCGAGTCTGTAACTTGTGGTGTATCCAAGAAAGCCCACTTCTGGCCTGCTGACCATCGCAGGGGCTGACACACTCGGGTATAGTGCTGTCTTCCTCCGGTCACTAAACCTGGCTTCTAAGTTTTGTAAAGAAATCCTTGTTTTATATGATAGGAATATTGAAAAAAAAATGGGGATTAAGGAAGTAGGATAACTAAACTAAAACATAGAAATTCTAGAGGCCTAGTGCACGAAATTCGTGCAAGGGTAGGGTCCCTAGGCCGGGCCGGCGATCAGGGCCGATCGGGGCCTTCCGGCTGCCAGCCAGGGCCTCCCTTCCCTGGCTGCTGACTGCCGACTGCCGGCTGGGGCCTTCCTTCGTTCTGTGCCGCCCCCTGGTGGCCAGTGCACGTCATAGTGAGTGATAGGTCTCCCGGTCAAACTCCTTCGGGCACAATTTGCATATTAGGTTTTTACGTATATAGATAAAAAGCAGCCAATGCTGTCACCTTTGCCATAGAATCCATCCCATTAAAAAGCCATCTGTCCTTGCACAATAAAGGAAGGCAGCGTGGACGGGAAAGCCTCTTCTCTCAGTTCTCTTTGAAATTTATTCGATGAAGAACGGCCATAAAAAGTAGTTTCTACATGTGCATGTTGTGCCGTTTTAGGTGTCTCAACTCTAGGATGAGCACCAGGAAGGTGTCAAATACGCTCTGAGCCACCCAGAACGTGGTGTCCTCGGACAACAAGCTCAGGATGTGGCATTTAGAAAGAAATCCCTATAACCAGGAACTTTCAGTTACGTTGACTTTAGCAAAGAGATAGCATCAAGCCCTCCACACTGTAATTCGAAAGTAGCATGGAAAGCTGCCCAGTAGCCACACTTTAATGGAAAAAAATTCTTATTTATTTTGCAACCATGAATAAGGGAGTGATGTCCTGCCTCCTAGTCCGTTGGGGAAGAGACCTCGAGAGGCTAGAGGAGCCAGCAGGCTTTCTAAGCCAAGTTAAAGCCCAAACCTGAGACCCAGATGGGGCCTCACTAACTCCTGCATTTGATCATAAACCTTCCCATAAGGCACAGATATTCCTGTTTAAGCCTCCGTACATATTGAAACCAAAAGAAAGGCAATAAAATACAGAGAATCAATAGGGCATGTTCTCCAAATGGGAAATATTTCATTTATATGATCTCTGTAGGATTTTAGAACTGCCTGAGAGAAACAAAGTCTAGTTGACGCAGAGATTTAAGGTGAGAAATATTTTTGGCAAATTAACCTTTCACTACATCAGATAGAATTAATTCAAAGTACGTATGAGAAGAAAAATCTGAAAACTGGTACGTTCTCATTCAACACTGTCATTTACCATTAGCCGCCTTCATCCGCATGAAATCAGCTGTGATTCATTACAGTTTACAGAAATATGCGCATTTGGAAATGAACTGGCTTTCATTTTTGTTTCAACTTTGCACATCAAATCAGAGGTCGGCTCTAAGACAGTTCTGGTGCTATTATGGATTTGATCAAAGTCACTCAACATGTTTAAAAGTCATGATGAAAGTATAAAATCCATGATATCCACCTGAAAACACCCTGGACCTCAGCATATCCCTTCCTCCCAAGACAAGTTCTAACTTCCTGAAACCTCTTCACCTAACCAGACACAGGTATAGCGATCAGGACGTTGCTTCCAAAGCCATATTTTGTAGATAAACAAACTATGCATAGATCTTTTATCTAATACTAGAGGCTCAATGCATGAAAATTCGTGCAAGAGTAGGCCTTCCTTCCCCTGGCTGCTGACACCAGCTTTCTTCCAGCACCCAGGACCCAGGCTTCCCTCCTCCAGCTTTCTTCCAGCACCCAGGACCCAGGCTTCCCTCCTCCAGCCGCCGGAAGGCAACCAGGACCCTGGCTTCCCTCCCTCTGGTCAGCCACAGGCACCCAGGACCCCAGGCGGCTTCGCCCAGGCCGGGCTTTGGCAGGAAGGATGTCCGGAAGACGTCCAGTCTATCCGGTCTAATTAGCATATTACCCTTTTATTAGTATAGATAATTTTTTTCTTTGGCTGGCAAGAATAATAAATTCTTAATTAAAAATAATCTTGCAGTGTGTTTATTAAATATAATGTTAAATTTTAAGAACAGACACTTTATTTCTAGTTTATTGGGAAAAAAAGAACTCTCCTCCTGTCCCTACACTTTCTTCTCCATAGTCTATCGCTTTTATTTCTCATAAGTTTGCCTAATTTTCACACTTTATCCCTATTCTGCTATTTGTCTCTTCCTGCCATTATACAAACTTATATAAATGTTTTGATTCTCTTCTGTGGGTAGCTACTCTGCAGTGCGGCTTGAGAAAGGGCAAAAACAAGAACAAAGTCAACTGAGAGTATAGCTTAGAATGGTAAGATATTACTCAGTAACCCGCAGAGAAGGGAAATGAAACAATGAGGACCAGAGCCCGTGGAGTCACATTTAATTCAGTTCTGGATGAATATGTCCCGGCCTGCAGGGAACCAGGCAATGGGGCAGGCCGAGAGGACCACAGTGCTCACTCTGCAAAGAGTTATTAATTGGTGGTCTGTAAAGAACTTCTCATGCATGACTGAGGGAATTATGTTCGTTTAGGAAAGATCACTTTCTTCTTCTTTCTGTTTTAATTCACCAAGATCCAATATGAATCCCTTTATTCCAGGATGATTCCTGAAAGGGGGGTTGTGTTAAAAATCCACCCACAGGTCATTTCCAGCTGTCTTCCCATCCTCTATCTCAAGCCCACAGTCTACACCCACATCCATTCCATTCCTGCCTCATTTCCCGTAATTCCCCAATACTGATGTGAGGTGATTTCATTCTACAGAGGCTGAAGAGCAGAACCAACTCCAACACAGAGCCTCCTCAATGAAAGGACAAACTGAATACATTTCTGGTCCCTCAGCTGTCACTCACCTGGACGAAGAAGAAGCAACAGCAAGTCTTTTAGCCCACTGTGGGCCTGACATCCTCTCAACAATGCAAAACATGCCGAAGGAAACGTTCTTTGAAAATGGAGTAAGAATGAAAACCAACAAGTGCTGAATAGGAAATGGAAATGCTGGAAACGACCCATAGCTCACCTTCTTGGCTGAAATAACGCTTGGGTGTCTAGTGGCGAAACACTGCCCACATCTGAAGCCCTTGGGTCCCTGTGAGAACAGCCAAGTGTTTAAGGCACAGACTCTGTTCTGAGATTTTCTGATGCAACATTGTCGGGATTCAGTCAAAGGACCCTAATTGGCCATTTTGAGTATGCATGAGGCTTCATCAGGATTGGGATGCAAGAGAAAAGGGAGTGAAACCTGACCAAGCGTTTTCAAAGGTCAGACTATCCCCAAAGGAGGGGAAAGCCTTGGGGGGGGGGGCGCATGCCTTCACATTCTAGCTGCTGAGTGGCTCAGTGACTATGCCTGTTCCCAAGTGCTTATCAGGGATTCCTCGTTCCTCCTCGCAAATACCTAATGCAGTTAAAAATTCCTCCTGGATGACAAACACTGTGACTTACAACTCAATTTAGGGAAGCTCCAACCCCTGGCAAATGACCTAAATTATAACCCTCCATGGGTTTGGGTTCAAAACAATGTAATAAATGGAAAAAAAATCAAGGCAATAAAAATCCCAGTAGAGCATGGTTTTTCTCACTGACAGAATGGGTCCCTCTGTTGAGACACTGAAGTCTCTTTGGGGATAGGGTCTGCCAACAAGCACAGACCCTCCATACCCAGGGCTGCTGCTCCCGAATAAATTCCCTCACCTCCTCTGTTCATTCGCTGTCCCTCTAATTCATGAAAAGTCATGTTTCAGTTCAGGCTTTATGTTTGACCTGCAAATACATCACCACCAACAACAAAAATAATCCCTCCTCCACTCCGATGTCACAATATTAACACACAGCTCCCAGTTTCAATAGAGCAATTTAAATGTCTTACTACGTGCACTGAGTCATGTACGTACTCAGCAAGGAAATACTGAATTGCTACATTTTTTTATTTAGGACACTCTTCTCATTCTTATCGGCCCAATCTCATTGTTACTGCCATCGAGTTATTAATTCTCGAACTGCTCTTTCTTATGTTGCTTGTTCTCAGGGAAGCAACACAATCTCTGACTCCCACTACAGTCAGGTTAGTAAAAACGTGAAAATGGGAACCCAGACTCCCAGTGGCCCACCTCATGGTCTACAAACCTTGAGAATGGAAAGTTCTGGCTTCTTCCTCACCTGATACCCATTAGCCCAGCTGTGTCGGAATCCACCCACCCGAGCAGTGCAAAACCAGACTCTGGGTCCTGTCCTAACTTCATCATGACCTTATCCTGACCTTCAATGCAACGAAGATATATTACTTTCTATTTTAGACTTCTTTACACTTGATGAGAAACACTAATAGCCATGTCAAATATAATGCTCATTTGGCATCTTGACAACCATGAGTAGTTTGTGGGAAACCAGGGTCCTTCCTTCCCCTATACCCGCCACTCCAAAAAGGCATGATGCTTCAAAGGTAAGCAGGTTAGAGATTAATTGGAGGACGATGTTTTTCACTTACTTCGGAGGAAAAATGGTGTTTGTGCGTTTCTGAACTACCGTGCAAGCATTGGTTTACCAGATGTATACACTGCACTAAGTGGATGTGACTCATGGGGAAAGTTTTATTTAGCATAGAAAGCAAATCTTACACCTGAGAGATTTTCTGAGTTTATCATATTAAATGTACCAAATGTAGATGCATATTCATTGAATTATGGAAAATGCCAGTTAGGTACCTAATGAATTTTCACCCACTCAACTTAGATGAGTAAAATGTGATAAGCAGTGACTTTCACATCAAAGCATCAGTTCTGTAGAGAAATGGGGTCTGGGACAAAACCCACTTAAGTCTCATGAACGCATCCAAATTTAGGCCTGGGTTTCTACAAGTTTCCCTTACTTCTCACACACACGCAGCTGGCCCACTAAAGCACAATGTAACAGGCAGAGTGAGACTCCAGTCCTTCCTCAACAGTCCTCTCCAGGGGCAATCAGGGAAATACAGCCTAAAAGTGTTCCTGTAAATGGCAAGCTTACCTTCAGGCTGTGTGGAGAAGACAAGCCATGCTCACTGGAGCTGAATGTCTCCATATTTCCGGTCCTCTATGCCACTTAACTAAGTTCTAATACACATTTCCCAAAGAGCAATTCCTGATTGTAAATGAGTGTTTCTTTTTCTGCTCTTCCAATGTCATTACTCCCCCACCCTCACTCTAATCTCACTTTTGTAACTGACAACATCTAAGATCCCAAGAGGAGCCCCCCCCCCCCAAAAAAAATCATTATTATAGGATCTAACCAAGCAATAGAAAACCAACATGAATCTCACATGCATTCATTTCTGGATACACTCATTGTGCTTCCTTGCTAATCACAGGGCTTTCATTCTAATTGGCTCCTTTTTACCTTGGTTATTCTTGGCTATCATGATTTTTTAAAAAATATTTTATTGACTTTTTTTCAGAGAGGAAGGGAGAGGGATAGAGAGCCAGAAACATCGATGAGAGAGAAACATCAATCAGCTGCCTCCTGCACATCTCCCACTGGGGATGTGCCCGCAACCAAGGTACATGCCCTTGACCAGAATCGAACCCAGGACCCTTCAGTCCACAGGCTGACGCTCTATACACTGAGCCAAACCAGTCAGGGCCACGATTTTTAAAGTGGAAAATCAGAACACTTGCAAGGGATTTTATCTTCACACCAAGCATCGTGAAAATCTCATGTGAGAATATACGAAGGGAAAGTATTTTTCTTGACTGTAGAACCTAAGCGCACTTGGTAGAGACCCAAATATGATGAAAATGGAAGATATAAAGATGGCTTCAGTATCACTAAAAAAACTACCCTCCTAGGGCTTGGAAAGACACCCCTCCATCCACAGCCACAAGGTCAGCTGGGGATGATCACCTCTACACAGACCTTCTCATTTTGATTAGAAAAAATTTTTGCCACCTACACGCCCTTGAAACAGCAAGTGTAACGACCCTCAGGGACAGAGGCTGAGTATCTCTAGTATTTCCTCAGCGAGCTGAGGGCACTGATCTAAAAGGGACTGTGTTCTCAAACAGAGATTCCGAGTAGCTCTGCCATCATTTCCATATAACTTTGGGAAGTCACAGTTCCTCAGTAAGTGAGGTTCCCTAGCAACCAAATGCTCATGTGAATCCTCCTTCCCACCCTATCCTCCTCAGAGAAGTAAGGTAGGGGAACTTTGAAGATAAACATGATGCCACTTCAAAGCATAACGTTTATTAGTACTGGGTCTGATTTTTTTTGGGGGGGGGGTGGGGGGGCTGATTTTTTAAGAAAGCCAAATAACGACTCAGATAAAAGATAAAATAAATTTCATTTGCTGACATCACAATTTGGGATATATAACATAATCCTTGAGGAACCAAGGGGGAAAAAAAACAGATTTAAAGATTTTTCACAAGATAGAGAAATAGATGCATAGAATCTTAATGCCGAAAGGGAAAGTGGGTTGCAAAGATTTTGCACAGGCCCCGTCAAGAGAGGTTTTGGGGTTCAGACTGATCTTGAGGATGAAAAATTAGGGGAGGTTTCAAATCAGAAAGCAAGCAGAAACCCTGGAAATTCTCTCACTGCCCAATCAAATTCGTTTCAGTCCAGCAAATCTATGATAGGCCATAGTCTATGATAGGGGTGGAGTGGAACTGCTTGATGCTATTAAAGAGAAGCAAACATATGCTATATGGCAAATACAGCATGTACATTAATTCATTTACTCTAGATAATAGCCCCCCAAATTCACATAGATGCTATGAAAAACTGCCACAATAGATCCAAGGATTTTCTTCTCAAAAATTTTATGTGTAGAAATATTAACTTTTCTGGGATGGGCGTCCACAGAGCAAAAGGATGGGGACAGATTCGCACCTGAAATTCTTAAAAGATGCTCTGGAATAGAAGTTGGGAACCTGGCGTTCAGGGCCAGAAAAACCTTCATGGAAATCCCATTATGTGTCTTCTGAGTTGACCTTTGGACATCATGTACTTCCTGTGTGGCTAGACCTCTCGGCGTGTCAAGTTTATTTGTCAGTAACATGGAAAGCGTATCTAATTCTTATTGGGACTATTATCTAGAGTAAATCCTAAATGATGTGTGCTTTCGTTTAGCATTTTTTAACTTCACATAACTGGAATCACACGGTATTATTCTTGTCTTGCTTTTCCACTCATTGTTACGCTTGTGAGATTCATCCCTGTTGACATACTCAGCTGTAGAGTACCCTCACTACTGTTTATTATAAATGACCCACAATTTCTTTAATCAACATACTATTGTCAGACATATCAGTTGTTTTGCTATTATGAGTAGCATTGCTGTGAA
Source organism: Myotis lucifugus (assembly GCF_000147115.1). NCBI lineage: Eukaryota > Metazoa > Chordata > Mammalia > Chiroptera > Vespertilionidae > Myotis > Myotis lucifugus. The sequence continues at coordinate 586,969 of NW_005871113.1, read as the reverse complement.
CATTTTTGCACGTGTAAGAGTTTCTCTAAGGCAGTGCTTCCCATCCTTTGCATAACCCAACTTATTTAGCAAATGATAACATTAGGGTGGCAAACTGGAGTTATCTGCTCTGCTCCCTTGCTTTGCTATCCTAAAGGCTTGGGAATCAGAGGACCATTTTATAAGTTCTTCTCAACTTCTTTCCCAAATCATTACACCAGTTTTTCCTGTCACCAGCATTGTGTGCATATTCCCTCTGTTCACACCCTTCCCCAAAGCTTGATGTTGCCGGACACTGCCAATCTGGTAGATTATAAATGGTATCTCCTGTGGTCTTAATGTTGAACATTATACTGCCTCTATGAGTAAAACAGTAGGGTTCTGGAACATGAAATTAGGTAGATGAGAGAAGCATGTCACTTATCAGTGGGAAAAAGATGGACTTTCTAATGAATGGTTTGTGATACCCAGATAGCCACGTAGAAGAAAGAGAAAATTGGATCCACTTCCCATTTCACACGGAAGTAAACTGCAAATGGGTCACAGATTTAAATGTTAATAATAACTGAGGAACTAAATCTGAAGTTTTAAAATACAGATCGAGTATTTACAGATGTTTTATTGGTTGAAATAAATTGAATGGAATTTTAATAACAGAACATTCAGTGACCAAATCGAGCTGTGCGAGAATACGGACGTAAATATTCACACAGCTGTTCACGGCAGCACAGTTCACTCAGCTGTCCATTGAGTTCAGGAAAAATAATGTTTTAGTTCTGGCTTTATTTTTGATTTGCAAATAAACCCCCATAAACAAAAACAAATCATTCCACTACAATGTAAGAGCAAGACTGGAAACAACCAGATAGCCAACTGACTATAATAGGGTCTTTGCAGTTGTAAAACACAATGAAAAATCTTTTAAAAACGGCTCCAGAGTGATCCCTGAAATATACTAAGTGCAAAAAGCAAGATACAGAACTGTAGTATGCTACATTTTTTTCCTCAGAGGGAAGAAATATATATTTGCTTACATTAGATAGAAACAATATGCATATATGTATATATACATATACATGTCACACATGATGTATACATAAAGCATACCTATAAACATACATATATATACTTATCCATATCTCAATAGCTAGATATGCATACATATATATTTCCTAACTCTGTCCATTTGAACAGACCTAGAAACAATGGCAAGCCTATTCGCAATGAGAACCCCTAACACCCAGACTATGGTCTCTAAATACCATTTACCACTAAAGAGATCTGGGGCAGGAAGAGTTCTAGGTAAGTCTGAAATATCTTGTTATACCAGAAAGTAAAGATGTCATTAAAGACCACTACATTCATGTCAAAAGAATTCAGAAGCCAATTTAAAAGAGAATCTCCTACAAGCCAAAGAAATGTAGAGCTTCAAAAGCAGTAACTGCAAAGGATCGAAACACATAAATTGTGTTAAAACCCATGCGTCCAAAATGATACTGAAAACAAAAACAAACAAACCAAACCCTTAATGATCTTCTTTGGAAGTTTGTAGAAAAATCAACTCATTGTTCTGAGCACTATTTAATATAGAGGGAATAACACTGAGCATTAATATTCCCATATAAACTATACCCTGAGGTAACCAAGTAATTGATGTAGTTGATTCTTCTTGATAGAAAAACTCCAGCTAATGCAGAAAAGATGAGAGAACATCGCTTTACAACCCTTATGGAAACAATATAGCTAAACAATGACCATCAGTGGTTTCTAAAAGGCCCGGGAAACTTTATAATGGAAAGATCTGGCTGACAACATCTAAATCCACTGATCAGTCATAACCTCACAAAAGAAGAAACAAGAAGGCATGACGCTGTCCACGGTGTATTCTTGCCAAACTATCTGATCAAGCTTTCAATCTAACTACAAGAACTATAGGTGAAGAATATAGTGATGAACACCGAGAAAAAAGATGCAATCAGCAAACAACAGAATTCGAATGCAGGGAATCTCTTAGGATAGATCCCTAGTTCCTCAACAAACAAACTACGGGGGGTGGGGGGAGAGAAAAGGGAAAAATAGAGGAAGGACGCCTACAACTAAGGCTGGATGCATTCTCAGGTGTGAAAACTGTTTGAATCCTGAATGTAACAAATAAATCATTCTTTAAAAATATGGGCCAATCAGGGAAATTTGCTTTATGACTGGATATTTGATATTAAGGAATTATTATTAAAAATTTTAGGCATGACAATGATATTGTGGTTAAAAGAAAAAAGTCCTTATTTATAACAATAAAAGCGTAATATGTTAATTAGACCGGACATCCTTCTGGTCATACCTTCCGTCCTTCCAGACGAAGCCGGGGCTGCAAGGGAAGCCCGGGTCCTGGGTGACAGAGG
>NW_005871113.1:578397-584354 GCF_000147115.1 Myotis lucifugus | reverse complement strand
CCGGTGCCCGGCAGCCGGGGAAAGGAAAGCCCTACTATTTCATGAATTTTCGTGGCATCAGCCCTCTTGTCATTTATAAACCCTAATGTATGTTGTAACAGACAAAGATGACATAATTGTGTCCAAAAAGGACCAATAGGTGAAAGGGAAGGAAATGTGTGTGTGTGTGTGTGTGTGTGTGTGTGGTGAGAAGGGAAGAGCCATATGGAGAAAACACAACTGGCTAGGAGTTGTTAATTAAAAGCCCAACTTAAGAGTCCCAGAGCCTGCGGGGGGGGGGGGGGGGGAGACATATGTAATACTCTTTGTAATACTTTAAGCAATTAAAAAAAAAAAGAGTCCCAGAGCCTGGATCCCAATCTCAGCACCACCCCCTATTGGCCACAAGACCTTGGTCAAGGTCCTAAGCCTCAGGTCTGCCTTCCCTATAAAGTAGAGGTAACCGTTGTAGGTTCTTCATAGGACTGTTGTGAACATTATAGAAAATGCATGTAATGTACTTAGCACAGTACCCAGGCACAGAGTGAGCACTCAATACATTTTACCTTTTATTATTACTATTGTCAGTTATTACCATTGTTACTCAAGATCACAAAGCTGGGAATCCGCTAAATTCAAACCCACCTTCTTTCCAATACATTCTGATGCTGCCCCCAGCTCCACCCTGAGTCTCAGTGGAGACTGAGAACAAGTAACAGTCACATTCTGCAATGAGAGATGCTATACTAAAACCTTTAATGGCATTGCTACACAGCCTGGCTTCTGGAATCAGACAATGAGCCATGCTGTGTTGTAACGCTGTAACTTAATGTGTCCTTACTGTGGATAGCTCCTCCTCTGGTGGAATGTAAACACTCAAGTACTGTAACCCCCTTATGAATCAATATGCACATGTATAAATTCACAATGATGAAACACCGAGCTATTGCGTCATCCTCGCAAAACATGGCCTCAGATTTGTACCACATTGGGTGCTGGCGTAAATGATGTAAGGCAAACCTCATAATCCCAACACAGAAAACTAACCAAGTGATAAAGCATCAAGCTTTGCAAGCGGCACAAGCTTATATAATACTAGAGGCCCGGTGCATGAAATTTGTGCACTCGGGAGGTTCCCTCAGCCTGGCCTGCGCCTTCTTGCAGTCCGGGAGCCCTCAGGGGATGTCCGACTGACAGCTTAGGCAGGGAGAGGGCCTAAGCCATCAGTCGGACATCCTTAGTGCTGCCACGTAGGCAGGAGAGGCTCCTGCCACCGCCACTGCACTAACCAGCCATGAGCCTGGCTTCTGGCTGAGCAGTGCTCCCCCTGTGGGAGCACACTGACAACCAGGGGGCAGCTCCTGCATTGAGTGTATGCCCTCTGATGGTCAGTGAGCATCATAGCAACCGGTTGTTCTGCCGTTTGGTCGATTTGCATATTAGCCTTTTATTATATAGGATTACAATGCTAAGGACCCATAAGAAATCTTGATATCTCCAATAAGATAAACATTTCCACTTCTACTTAACCAGATTACAGATCCTGAGAAAACCTCTTCAATGCTATTTTACTTCTTCATGTGACAGTTCTGACCACATGCCGATTCTTGATCCGCCCTCTTTTCTCCCAACGCCATGCCTGCCTGGCTCTCCTGCCTCTAGGAGGGACTGTCTCCTTCACTATCCTTTTCCATCCACAGCCCTTAGAGGTTGGTGTTCCCTGGAACCCACTGTTCCATTTGCTTCTTCTATGTACTTGCCCCAGGCAATCTCAGGCCAAACCAGGTAGCTTCAACTACCACATTTACAAAAATTCTCTTTCATTCATTCTTTGTGCATTCATTCAACAGATATGTGCTGAGCCTCCATTGTGTGGCATCTTGTCCTGGGGATTCAAGAGGATCAAAGTAGATATATAGATGGCCCTCAACCTACAATTTTTTGAGTTTACGATGCTGCAGAAGTGATACTCATTCAGTAAAAACCATACTTTGAATTATCCATTTTTATTTTTTTCCGGGGCTAGCGAAGTGTGGTAGGGTGCTCTGTCGTGATGCTGGACAGCGGCAGCGAGTACACCTCAGGGTCATCTGCAGGACCACAGGGTGAACAACAGAAACTCTAGTGCGCTATGTTGCCAGCGTTTTTTGAATATTGTGTTTCGTGTTTTCACATCCCATCGTGTCTACAAAACTCCCATCTATGTTACCTGCTTCTGAGGAGAAGAATAAGAGGAAGGCAATCACAGATGGTCCCAAATTAGGATGAGCTTATATCCTGAGAATGGAGGTGTTCTGAGAATGTGAAGGTAGGCTAGGCTAAGCTGTGATGTTTGGTAAGTTAGATGAATTAAACACATTTTTTAAAATATATTTTATTGAGTTTTTACAGAGAGGAAGGGAGAGCGATAGAGAGTTAGAAACATTGATCAGCTGCCTCCTGCACACCCCCTACTGGGGATGTGCCCGCAACCAAGGTACATGCCCTTGACCGGAATCGAACCTGGGACCCTTCAGTCCGCAGGCCGACGCTCTATCCACTGAGCCAAACTGGTTAGGGCTTTTTGTTTTTTAAACACATTTTTTATTTATGAAATTTTTGGCTTACGATGGGTTTATCAGGATGTAACCCATGCTCCGTCCAGGAGTGTATGTGAGAGGACAGAGGCTCATATCTAAAGAATCACAAGATAAATGTGCAATGATAAAAGTGGTCAGTGCGTAAGCATGGTGCAGTAAGAAACAGAGGGGTCTAACTTCATCATGGAGATCAGGGAATGATTCCCTACGAAAGCGATGACTGAACTGACGTCAAACCCTTCCATCCCAAACCTCTCGTCTGAATCCCAGACCAGAATTTCAGTATATCTCCATCTCAAAGAATGTAAGTACACATACCTAAAATTCAACATACTCCAAACTGCATTATCTTTCCTCCCAATGCCTGAATTCCCCATCTCAGTGACAGACAGTGTGATCCATCCAGAAATGTTGCAATTATCCTTTCCTCTGTCCCCTTCATCACTCTCCATTCCCAATTTGTAACCAAGTCCTATCAATTTTGCTTCCTGTCTGTCCCTCCCTCCATCCCAGGCATCAGTTCCCATCATGTCTTACCAAATTAGTACCAGAGCTCACTTGCTCGGACTCCAGTGTCTGTCCCCCTCCGCCCCCAGTCTTACCCACACTCAGAAGGAACCACCTACCATGCAAAGTATGCCTCTCCCTCTTTCAGTGCCTCTCACTGCTTATGTTCTGGGCAGTTAAATCCAAACTGTACTAGGAGGCTGTGCATATTTCGTCAGTCCCCTGTCCCATCATGCTCTAGTGCAGGTGGAAATTCCAGGCACAATGACCCACACCATAGCGTGTCTTCTGCCCGAAACGCCCTATTTCATCTTCCACCTGCCCCCAAATCCTTCTATCCCCGCATGCCAGTCTTTGAACAGTCTATGAATCCATAGTAAAGTGAGAAAAATAAAGTTAGCAACCCAATGGAGGTCCCCAGTATTTTGGGAAATGTAAATAATACCCTAAGGACGCTTGTGTAGCTTTTGAGTATCATCCTAATACCTCCTCTAAGAAGCCTTCCATGACTTCTCAATGTTGGGGAATCACACAGTTTATTGTTTATTGTCCAAACTGGGAGACTTTGAGGGCAGAGAAGGTGCCAATAAAAACAATGTTAAATAATGGGCACAGACCAGGACTGTCCCAGGGAATCCAGCTGCGTGGTCAGCCCACCTCTAGACAGAGTTGGCCACTTTCTTCTCTCAACTCCCAAAGCATCTCTGTCTATTCACTACATAGCGTGTGTTTGCATGTCGATTCCCACACTTATCTGACAATTCCACAAAGACCAGGCCAGGCCTTTTCTACCGGTATCACCAGCATCTCTCCAGGGCCAGGCACGGATGACACCAAGTGTCATCAATGAAAGCAGATGTTTGTTTAATAAATTATCTGAGTAAGAAAGATTAGTTGCCTTAACTTTGGCCAACAAAGGAATTAAAAAATTCCCATTATCTTTTCTCATTCCATACTACACTTCTTCATTTGGTTAAAGAGTTTTAAATGGGAACAAAGTCTTCACAGAGAAAAGTTCTAAGCCTCAGACCAATGGCCAGATGTCAATCAACCAACAGCTATTTATTCAGCATAATACACTCTTAGGGCCCAGTGGGTATAACTGAATAGCTTATAGTTTGTGGGATGACAAAAAATGCATAAACAAAAATGAAAACTAATAAAGAAATAAAATACATAAACACCAAATAAGTATTACAGGAATTCACGGAAGGCAAGAGAGACACCACTCTTACGTTCAGAAAAGCAGCTCCCTGAAATGATGGGATTTGAACGAAGCCTTGAGACATAGCTTTGCCCACAAGGGAACAGGGAGGAAGTCCCAAAGCAGGGCAGGGGTAGATGTTGGGGAGACCACCAGAGGTAAGAAGATTTGTTTTGGGAGCTGTAACTAGACTTTCACGGATTAGTTTCAGCAAATATGAAGCAACTCATAAAGGTTCCTGGACTCTTACCTCCTTCCTCAAAAAAGTAATAGTATCTGCCTGAGACATATAGGTTGCTCATTCCTTTAGAACCTCTTTAGTTGTGAGACCTGGTAAAACATGATCTTAGGAAGATTACCTTTGGCACAACTTTCAGATGGAAGAACTGCTGAAGTCACCGTTGGCATGTATGAACCATCTATGTCTTTGTAAAGTTCTCAGCAAACCACAGCTTGGCAGCCTATAGCGCTCTTTACCCGACAGCTGGCCTTTCGGTCTTCTCATGAAAGAATATGGTGTTCATACTGGGGCGCTACTACATGTAAGCAACCATAGGGTAGAACTCCTTGTTGACGTTGGGGTCCAGGGAGACACTTTTAGAAGAGGCCGCTTCTCTTGAGTTGTTGAGTGTCTCACCAATTTCACTAGCATCGGTGAGGATGGGTATAAAAAATGTCCCCACGTCCCACCTGAGTGTGGAGACTCCCCATTCCCCTTGCCCTCCCCTGCCCAGGCGGGGACAACCATAGGTCACCAAGGGAGGTCAAGCTATATCCTGACACATGGCTTGACAATGAACTGAAATTATTTCGATTTCCACCGCGCTCAAATAAATATAGGCCCATAAGAGAAAGGGAATTCTTACTCAAAAGCCATTATTCCTGCTCTGCTCTGAAGCTCCTTCTTCCCAAAGCCCTAGAGCGCTCAGGATATTGCACAACCAATGTTGGGTCTACTGTTGAAGTACAGTTTTATAAAAGACCAATTCAACTTTGTATGCAACGAGGCCATAGGATATGTTTTGCCAGTAGTGGTCCTCAGCTTAATATTTTTTTCTCCCACTGACCCTACTGAAGGGGCCAACATAGACCACAAACTTACAGGGAAAACCAACACCGTTAGGTATAACACTGTTTGGCAGAAATGTGTCCCGTGAGCTTATAAAATTTTCATGGCGTGCAGTAAAACCACAACAAATGAGAAAAAAATGTGGTTCAAGTTAGAGTCATATTTATTTAACCAGCATTTATTTAACCAAAGGAGAAAAAAAATCAAGGTAATGAGGATGAAATTAAATAAACCATTCCCCTTCTGTGTTTAGTAAGTAGGTTTTGGTGGGCAATAAAGCCTTTTCAATGGTGCTATTATGAAAATCTATAAAACGCTTTTCAAGACTTGTTGTCCAAATCTTTCAAAATAACAATCATCATTGGGCTAGTCCTTTATTTATAATCCAACATAGTATGTAATAGCTAAATGAAGTAAACAAGCAATGTACTTCAGCTATCATGAAATGGCTTAAAGAGCCTTAAAAAGTCCAAAAATATAGTAGAATCAAAAGTGGGGGGAAAAAGAGGCAGAAAGATCCCTGAACTTGGGGGGGTGCTCTAATTTCCATTTTTTCTGCAGGTACAAAGCACATGGACTTGGAGTCATGAATACTTCTAAAACACACCTGCTGGAGAGG
>NW_005871113.1:574172-578191 GCF_000147115.1 Myotis lucifugus | reverse complement strand
CCTTGCAGCCAGCAGTTAGCAGTGGACCAAGAAGCAGGAGGGTCTATGGGTGAAAATCTTTGAGACAGAAAATGAGGGGAAACCTTCAGAAAGGATAGGAAGGTGAGGGGGCCCTCGTCTTAAGGCATAAGAGATAAAAGCAGCTGGAGAGAGAAGAGAGTGAGAGGCGGAGCCAAGGATGCGGGCAGCCCAGGGGTGCTCACTGCAAGAGACAGATCTCCCTTTCCTTGTTTTAAGTTACTGTAGAGGAACAGCAGCGACTGCTGGACACAGCCTCTCTTGGGAAAAATCTAACAAACCAAGAGGTGGGGCGACCTGAGCTGTCCCAGGACCCTCCTTCTCTCCCTGATCCAGGCACCTTCCTGAAGAGACCCCTGCGTGGAAGACCCCAGTGCGGAGGCTGCAGCACACAGTGAGGCTACAGGAAAGATTCTGAAAACCATAAAGCACATTGCAAACACGAGGCGCTGTCACTCCCTGAATCCCTCAGACACAGAAGAGTAAGACCAGCGTGACCACCGTGAGCGAAGAAATATTCGGCAAATATGGCTATTGTACCTCTTCCAAATCGAGATGCCCTAACCAGAAATTCCAGTAATTGGAGAGGACCTTACCCTTGGTGCGTTTACTTTCCTGTCACATAGCTTTCAACACTTAAAAATCCTACCTGAGGCACGTGCCATGGAGCTCTTAAGAAACTATCTTACTGGTTTATTAAAATGGAAGCTGGCATCTAATGCATTTCCAAGGAGTTTTTTTTAATACCTTCTAGATTTTAACTAATTAGGTTAATTCCAGTCCATTCAATCACTCATTGAGTGACTTCCCAGTACCAGGCAAAGTGGTGGCTGCTGGGTGGGGGGCAGGGGGGGGGCTGCACCGAGGGTCTTCTCCGTGTCCATTTCAGACCGGGAAAGCTATCTCCTCTGGGACCGCATTACCTGGGAACGTGTTTAATTTTAAGAAGTCAAGGAACCTCTTAATACCTGGTGACTGCGACGTTCACTTGGACGTGCCTCCTCGCCAAGTTTCCGCCCAGTCACTCCTGTCCTAATTGCATAACCACAGCATGTCAAGTTGTTTCTTGTTGCAACTGTAACTTGTAAAATTAAACTTCAGAACTGAGATAGTCAAGCTAAATAATTGCCTACTTTAAAAAGACGTGTCTCTATAATTTACATGCCACTTCAGATAAGCTCCTGCATGATGATCCCTGAGAGTCACCGCTGTCACCAGTGTTCAAACGCCGTTCCAGTGTGGCAAGCCTCCCTGCACGCAGGCCCGTCCCGTCTTCTCAGTTTTCTGAGCAGCATTTCATACGGATCCACTGCGCTCCGCTTTCCACGTTTTAACGAGAACCCGATTAATCACATTTCCTTTTCCCATGCTATGGGACTTCTAAAATTCCAAAGAAGGGCCATAAAATGGCCCCAAATGCCCTTGTTTGTGCTCCATGGGGCTCTACCGTGTATTGAGAAGTTTGAGTGAAGCTGGATACTTAACACACTCAGGCCCCTCTGGGAATGAGTCACCTGCCCTCTCCTGCCCCTCATGGGAGGTACCATACCTCCCTGCCCCAGCCCCGGGTGTCCCATTCTCTGAAGGAAAACACCCAGTGGAAGGGGGCCACGAAGAGCCTGGAGCAAGCCGTTCAGGAGGTAATACTCAAGGCCTGACGGGTCAAAAGTCCAACACGGTGTGGAAGCCCCGTCAATCGGCCTGGAAATGGTACCCCTCATGGGGTGAACCACTTTCTTCCTCAGTAGGTTTTTTGAATCAGTCCGAGAAAACAGTACCAATGAATAAACAAGCTCTTGATTTCCGCCCTGGGATTCTTCAAGACGCTCAAACTACTTTAGGGGGTGGCCTAGTCACTCCCCCAAATCCATGCTTCACAATAAAGTAAGATGGGGGTGGGGAGACACGAGGGGTTGAAGGATAAATTATGAGCCAAGAAAACCAAACGATCCGTTCTCTCACCCAGTGAAACCGAGTCAGTGTTGAAGTAGAAAGCTAGAACCTCAGGGTCTTTGAGGGTAAACTTTTAGCAATGGCTCTAAGACCTCCCTACCAACCAAAGCCAGTTTTCTCAGAAATCTGCTTGAATGGAGATAAGCTTGACAAGAGGTACACCCCACCCCTCCTCTGGCATCCACTCAGCCAAGTGCTGAGTTTGCTGTCTTTGTTGCTTCTCCTAGTAGCCTTCACAGCCCTTCTCTGAATCCGGTTTGCACACAGGCGCCAAGAGGGGAGGTTAATTTCAACGTGGCTGTTGCGATTGGTGAAGTGCTGGTCCCAGCATCCGTTTTAGGCAGATAAGTACACTCAGCTGTAGCACAACAAAACCAGGTGATCAAGCCTAAACTAATTTCCATGTCTGATCAGTTGCATTTCCAAAAAGGCAACACGGGGCAAACATGTTCTACTGATGCTACAATCCAGCTCTGGAAGCATGAAAAAGGGGAGAAAACGGAAAATGGAGCATCTTGGACTTAAAGACCCTTTCAAAAACATCACCTTCTCCCCTCAAGAGAGCTAGAGTAGGCCAGGCCCGCAGTAACCCAGGATTTGTTTTCTACCCTGCTGCATCCCGGAGTCCAGCAAACTGAACGGCTATTCTCATTAGTAGAGGGTGAGCCCACTGCTGGAAGTGTTTATAACATCTGTCTGTGTAACCAAGGTGTCACTTCCCCAAACGGTCCATACTGTTTCCTTAAAAAAAAATTTTTTTTTTAAATTCTACATGAAATCTGTGGTGTGTCAGCCCCTTCCCAAGGTCTGAGTCAGAGCCTGCCTGCCTTTACCGAGGTTCTAGGTGACCAGGGTGTATCACTTTCAGAGTTGCCCCGGGAGCTGAACTTGTGGCTGTCTTCCAACCACACACAACATACTCGCTATCTATTTTAAAACACTTGTCCTAGCCCACATGCCATGGAAGATGCCTCCTACATAGGTCTTCAACTTCCTACTGGAAACAAAACATTCCTGTCTCACACTTCGCTTGTCATCTGTCAGGACTAATGCGTGTTTGTGTGTATATCTAATTTATCTCTGGCCGTGCAACTCTTGAAGCAAAGAAAGCCACCCCAAATGTTACCACCGTCCTGCCTGAGCCAATGACGAGCTTGGGGAAAGGATTGAATGGGAGATGAGAGGAGCCCTTAAGCCCAGGGACTTCTCTCACACAAACAGTAAGTGGGGGAAAAAATAATAATAAAAACCCTCGGTAGAGGGAGGCGGCTGGTGGATGATAGAGGAAGGGCATTAAGCTGCCGACCAAAGGCCGCCGAGCAGCGCACTTCTCCAGCTGCCTGCAGGGAGCAGTGAAACCTTCTCCTCGCTCAATAAGCAAGCCCCCTCTGCCAGCCTCGCAGGGGGCACGAATAATAAACACATGGAGGTGGGCACACAGATGCACCGGGACCAGCCACCCCGCAAAAGGTCAAAACTTCAGAAACGCCGGGGATCAGGGCACCCTCACACACATCCATCAGTCGCAGCGGGAGAGAAGGAGCTTGGGGACCAGGCAGAAGATTCTGAATTGTTATTTTCTTTCGGGCTCCGGCTGGCAAAGTACGACGGCTACATGCAAAGCTAGAGAGGTGCAGGAAGGCTGACGGCGGCGGGGGTGCGAGTAGGAAGGGAGGGGTGTCTCACCCCAGCCACCCAGGCCTCGCGGTGACGAAAGCAGCCCCAACCGCATCCCACCCCCGGCCCCGCCGGCAGACGCCCCCCGCAGCGCCCTACGCCCCGGCTTCCGCCCAGGCTACAACACCTTTTTAGAATCCGCGTCTGATTCTTACAGTTCTTTTGAATGGCAAGCTACTTTATTGATCCTTTCTGTTCGGAGAGGCCTACATATTACAGGTACAGGAGTGTTTAAACCATAATCGTAAGGACTTTAAATAATAAATAATAAGACCCATCTCAACACACGCCCTGGAAAATACAAATACTTTTCAATCCTAGCATACCGTTACCGAACCCCTTCCCTTTCATACCCTTGAAGTACCCACTAT